>NC_089017.1:9353335-9547558 GCF_963932015.1 Anas acuta
AGTAGGATGGCTGACCTCATAAGGAGGGCTTTCAACTAGGAAGGAGGGGGGAGGAAGAGGGTAGCCAGTAGCTGTGTGAAGGAATGACAGACAGGGTTGCCAAAAAAGGCATGAGGTCATGTGAAATGGAGGGATCACAAAACCAACACAGTTGGGATTAAGTGGGGTCCAGTGCTTGCTGGTTAGCAAGGAATTACCTACAAGGCAGTATTATGGACACATACCCCAAACATTTTCTAGGAATGCAACATGCTGGGGTGCCCCTCTTAAGTTCTTTTACACTAATGCACACAGTATGGGGGATAAACAAGAAGAGTTAAAGACATACATATGGTTTCAGGGTTATGATCTCATTGGGATCACAGAGACGTGGTAGGGTGGCCCTCTACAGACAAATAGGAACATCATTATATTCACAAGCCCTGGTACTTGTGGGGGACTTCAACCACCCCAGTATCTGTTGGAGGGACAACATTACATAAGCAATCTAAAAGGTTCCCAGAACATGTTGACAATAATTTCCTTCTCCAAAATATCATGCAAAAATGCCAGTAGGCCTGAATGAATGAACAAGGATCTTCTGGCTAACCTAAAAATCAAAACAGAATCCTACAGAGTGTGAGGGCAAGGACAGGTAATCTGGGGAATACAGAGACATTGTCAAAGCATCCAGGGATGGTGTTAGGAAAGCTAAAGCACAAATGGAGATGAATCTGGTCAGGGATGTCAAAGGTGATAAGAAGGGCTTCTACAAATATATCAGTGACAAAAGCAAGACTAGTGAAAATGTGAGCTTTCTGCAGAAGGAAACAGAGAGCTGGTTACACAGGGCAGTGAAAAGACTGAAGTACTGAATGCTTCTTTGCCTCAGTCTTTACTGGAAAGATGAACCTTCAGGAATCCCAGGTCTTAGAGAGCAGACTGAAAGGCTGAAGCAAGGAAGATGTACCCTTGGTGGAAAAGGATCATGTAGGGAGTACTTAAACAAACTAGGTATTTGTAAGTCCATGAACCCTGATAGACTGCACTCTTGACTGCTGAGGGGACATTACTGGTGCCACTGTATAATATTTGCTCAGTTGTGTCAACAAAGAGATGTGCCTCAAGACTGTGCCTCAAGGGCAAGAAGGAGGACCCAAGGAACTACAGGCCAGCCAGCCTCACCTCGATACCTGAGAATATCTGCTGGAACAGATAAACCTGGAAACCATTTCTAGCCACATGAAGAAGAAGAAAAACAGCAGGAGTGCTCAGCATAGATTCAATAAGGGGAAGACGTACTTGACCAGCCTGATAAGCTTCCATAATGAAATGACTGGCCTGATGGATGAGAAGAGAGCCTTGGATTTTTCTTCCGGGACTTCAATAAGACATTTGACGTTGTCCCCCCTAAGAGCCATCATAGAAATGCAGTTGAAGTATGAACAGGATGACCAGACAGTGTGGTGAATCAAAAACTGGCTGAGCGGCTGAGCTCTGAGTATAGTGGTAATTGCTGCAAGGTCTAGTTGGAGGCCAGCAATGAGCGATGCACCCTAGGGGTCAAGTCTGTGTCTAATCCTTTTTAACATCTTCATTAATAATCTGGATCTTGGAGTAGAGCGCACCCTTAGTAAATTCCTGGATGACAAAAAACTGGAGGGAGTGGCTGACTCACCAGAGGGCCATGTTGCCAACCAGAGGGACCTTGGCAGGCTGGAGACATGGACTGTCAAAGATCTTGCGAAGTTCAACAAGGAGATGTGAAGAGTCCTGCACCTGGGGTGGAACAATCCGAGGAACCAGTATATGCTGGGGGCCTCCCAGCTGGAAAACAGCTCTGCAGAAAAGGACCTAGGAATCCTGGTGGAAATCAAACTGACTATAACTCAGCGACGTACCCTTGCTGAGAGTTGGAACCTCCAGAAGTTCCTTCTAATCTCTACTATTCTGTGATTTTGTAATTCCTGTAATTCTCTGGTACTACCTCTCCTTCTCTAGTTGCCCTTCATCCTTTTTTTCTTTCTTTACTTCTCTCTCTCTCTTTTTTTTTTTTTAATTTTCTTTTTCTTGTAGGAATTCCTTGTTTTATTGATAGGCTTACTGCTTCATTGGAAACTTTTATTTTACATCTTCCTTGTCTGCTTTGTAAATGGTATGCACTGGGGAATGCAGTACAACTGTTCCCTCATCTCTTTTGTGCTAGTTTGGTTTGTGAACAGGCACACCCCCACATTAGTTATTGGTGCACATTTGGAGAACATCTGCACCGACACATTTCTTGCCTTGTATGTGTCATTACATTTATTCTAGAATTTACAAAATTTGGTTAATAATGCTTTAATAATACTTTGATCAAGTTGATTCATCCTTACTACAACCTCATTTATTTATTTATTTTTATATTTCACTCATAGTTAATATATTTGTTCTTATTTTACAGGAAGAAACACAGAGAAACTTTGTACATGCTCCTATTACACCTTTCTGCTACATACAGGAAAATAGAGGTTCAGCCCTGCCATTCTTTGCCAATGAAGGAGAAATGGTGATACTTGCTGTTCTTTTAATTTATATTATTTTTGCAGGAACCTATTTGCACCCTGAAGATCCAGGCTTGGGTACAGGTGACAAGAAACAGACATAGTACAACATGATAGCTGTCAAACATTAAGGTTCCACAGCCTCATTTCACTAGGTCGCCTCATTCTTCCCATTGTGTACATTGAAAGTCTGAAATGAACAGACATTTTATGACTTGTCTTCTGGGCACTGTGCTTTAACAGCCTAGGATAATTCTTCTGAGATGTTTTTGTCTTAAACACCTGAAGACTTAGAGTTTTGACAGTCACTTGCTTTGTGGCTTTGAACATGGCCATTTGCTTCAGTCAGAATGGTGGGAAAGTTGGGGCAAAGCCATTTTGTGAGTTCAAACTAAATAAAATTTGTAGGGTACTTGTAAGATCAGCATCAGGATATGACTCTTATTTCTAGGACTGTGTTCATTCCTCCAGACTTCCTGTTTGTTGAAGGATTTTATTTTTCTATAAAGAGCTTCCTCTTGTTTTTATGTATTTATGTATTTATTTATTTATTTTAAAGTCAAATTAGATTTTGTACTTCCTTTTGTCAAAACTGATGTCAAACATCATTGTTAGATGACATTTGCAATGTCAGAAAATAATTATGATTTCTTAAATCTGTGAATACTTGGATTTTATTGCTTCTCCCCAGCTGTAGCAGTTCAGCAACCAGGAAGACAATACACTGCTGTTATTGGGAGAAAAAGGCTTTGTAAAATAGATTGAGGATTCTCCTGGTAAGTGGAAGTTATCAGGCTACTACTTTATGAAAAAAAAAAAAAAAAGGATTTTTGAGAAATGTAAAATATTAGAGAAACATGGACATATTAGAGAAACATCTACATAAATCTGACTATAAAAGGTTATGTATGAGGTTTAGCACAATATGCTTGTGCTTGGGAAAAAGATTACTGCATATACCATATCTCATGCTGAGGAAGGGATGCTATAGACCATAGACTACTATATCAATGACCTCTCTATAGTGTATAATGTTAATTACAAATAAAACAGCTTTTTTTTCTCTAATTTGGCTTCAAGGTAAAAAGAAAGATCCTGGTAGACTGATTTTCTGTATTAATAGCCAGAATTCCTCACAGAAGAGTTTGCTGACAAGAATCCTCCCTTTCTTAACTGCCTTCCCATCTTTGCTTCAATCTGAGCTGACAGAAGTTATATATTTTAGGAGGGGGCATCTATCCAAGTTCTGTCACATCGTATCATCCAGCAGTATATAAAACTGATTTACTAGTATAAGAGGCCCTCTTTTTCTTCAGGATGCCTTTGTTTAAAATATAAATTACTGAAATAGCCCAGGAATAATCTCTGTGTTGTGAGTGCTTGGTAAAAATGTGTCTTCCTTTTATTTCAGTTTTCTATTAGGAGTGTTCCTTTAAGGGTTACTATAGCAATGCAAGCTGCTATTGAGACTGTAAACATTAATGATGACTTGGAAGTTGACACCCTGCAAAAACATTTCAGTCATTCTAAGTAAGACTTCCAACAGCACAGCTATAATATGCAACTCCTACTGAGAACAGCAGGATTCAGAGTTTTTTTAAGAAAATGGTCTATATACTAGACAGTGAAACTGCAGTGAAGGGAAAATAATATACTCTAATTTCGCAACAAACCAAAATTCCTTTTTCAGCATATTCTGATGCCATATTCGTTGTATTTTGGGAGGTCTGTCAGGCCACTTTTAAAGCAACATTTGCCTGCCAAGTCCAATTTGGCTCTATGTCTCTCTAAAATCAAACTTTTGTTGCTATTGTTGTTGTTGCCTTTCTTTTGCAAATGTAATAAAAATATGTGCTAGGTTATATGCGACCATGGATACCATTTATCATGTATGAAGCACAGAAACAAACCAACCACCAACCCAACCAGATGCTCAAAGGATATTTTGGGAGGGCAAAATCCAAATTTGGGCTTCACTCCAAATTTGAGAGATTTAAAATAGCAAAAGGAAAATCACTGGTTTGTGTCTCAAACACATTTCTGATTGGTTTTCACCATACAATTTGTAACACAGGCTGAAGAATGTTGTCTTCAGTTGCTACGTACAAGGAAGGACCTTTTAGTAAAATATTGATACCTGTAGCATTGTTTAATATTTACTAGCGCACAGCTCCTTTGGGAAGCACCAGAATACTAGTTAACAAAGCTGAAACAAAAGGAAAATAGTCATAGGGACTCATGACTATTTAATTTTCTCTTCCTAATGACATATAATACTTGCACTTATTTTGAGGCTTACTTTAGGTATTTAGCACAATTTGGAATTTATTTAACTAACAACCGTCAAACAAAATGACTATCTGAGACAAAATTCACAAAATTTTTATGTCCCAGGATCCATGCTTTCACGGAAGCCAAAGATACTGGTGATGAACAGGATCTTTCCTGCACACTTCCTGTGGCACACTGGAGTCTTTGTGGCTTTTGGTCTTTTTTACCACAGGTCATAAGCTTGTTACAGGGTGTTGGGAAGTATTTTGTGGTTTGTGGGGACCCTTCTGGACTAAATAACTGTTTTACATTGTTGTCCGTTACTATAGAAGCCTGGACTTATGGTCCTTTCCAGTGCTGTGATTCCAGAAACTTTGTTTTCACTTTTAACAGAGTTGATCTCAAGGGGTGGATTGTGATCCCCTGCTGAGGCTGCTATGCATGAACCCTTGTAAATACAGAAGCCAGTTTATTTTCTGACTTTCTGTGGTGTTGCACTGTACTTTTACAAGACTGTGTGTAAGGGCTGTGCTGGGGAAGATCTATATCTTGATCGGTAAGTTTTAAGAATGATCTAACTCATGGCATGGCCACTTCAGACTTCGAAGATTCACAAATATGGAAGGTACAAAAAGGTCATGAAACACCAATCAGCCTTGGTTAAGGGATTAAAAAAAAAAAGAGCAATTTAAAGGTTTTAAATAATTATATTTTTAAAGCCCCTCCACAGAGAAAAATATAAAATTTTAACACTCAGATTTTTGCTTTTCTCAAATAAAGAAATATAAAAATTTTGAAAACAACAAGTAAATGTCTATCTTCTTTTTTTTTTTTTTTTTTTTTTTTTTTTTTTTTTTTTTTTACTTTGAGTTGTAATCTCTTATTAGGCCATCTGTACTGAGCCACGTACAAATATCCAGTGAGAGATTGGTTCCTGGTCTAAAAATTTCACAAAGGAAATAGCCTAGCAGACCAGAATGAGGAAGATAGCCAAAGGCACAAAGAATCTGCTGCAACAGTATGGCATGCAGAACTCACATTCTTTTAGTGAGAGTCTAAGCTGCTTCCTTCCACTCACTCTTAAACATGCCCATCTTCTACAAGGTTAGAGTTCTTTAAAATTTAGAACAAAAATGATAATCAGCATTTAAACATGAAGGAAAGTTGGAATCTTCTGATATAGTGCCTATGAGGTAAGTTATTAAACTGCAGGCTGACACGACACTCTTAATGGTTGTTAGCAAGGCCACAGGATGAATGAACTATCTACGAACTCTTTAGCTCACTTACTCCGACCACTTCCCTGGGAAGCCTGTGACAGTGCCCTATTAACCACCCACCCTCTCAGTGAAGATTTTTTCATAATATCCAACGTGCACCTCCCCTGACACAGTTCCATGCCATTCCCTTGGGTCCTGTCGCTGTCCCCAGAGAGCAGAGCTCAGCGCCTGCCCCTCCGCTCCCCTCGTGAGGGAGCTGCAGGCCGCCATGAGGCCTCCCCTCAGCCTGCTCTGCTCTGGGCTAAATAAATGAAGTGACCTCAGACAATCCTCATATGTCTTCCCCTCTAGACCCTTCACTGTCTTTGTAGCCCTCCTTTGGACACTTTTTAATAGTTATATGTCCTTCCTACATTGTGGCACCTGAAACTGCACACAGTACTCAAGGTGAGGCTGCACCAGCACACAGCAGGACAATCCCTTCCCTCGACCAGCTAGCTTTGCTGTGCTTGATGCACCCCAGGGTGTGGTTAGCCCTTTTGACTGTCAGGGCACACTGCTGGCTCATGTTCAACTTGCTGTCAACCAGAACCACCAGAGTTGCCCTCTCTCAGGTGCAGAATCCAGCACTTGTTAAGCTCCACCCAGTTTGTGATTGCCTAGACCTCTAATTTGTTAAGATCTCTCTGCTTGACCTCTCTAACCTCAAGGGACTCAACAGCTACTCCAAATTTAGTGTTACCTGCAAACGTAGTACACCTTGAAGTCCTGCATCCAAGTAATTTATGAAAAGTTTGAAAAGAATTGCCCCTAAAATGGAGTCCTGTGAATCCCACTAGTGACTGGCCACCAGCCTGATGTAACCCTATTACTACAACCTTATGAGCCCAACCTTCTTAGCCAATTGTTCATCCATTGCATTATGTATTCATCTAGCTGTATGCTGGACATTTTGTCCAGGAATATACCATGAGAAACCATATCAAAAATTTTGCTGAAATCCAAAAAGATTACATCTGCATTCTGTAGATTTTCAGCACAGCAAGAACTTTGCATGAATATACCCTCTGTACCTAGTCACAGACTTACCTATCTATTTACCAGTGATAAGTGCTAAGCTGGTGTTACTGAAATTTCAGTTTTCTCCAGTCAAGTAGGTGTGTGACCTTGTCATAAAAAGGAAGTTACATGCATTAAGCAGTATTTTCACCTTGTATTTGAACCTGCATAATCTGTGCTTGAGGGAGATCCTTCACTGTTTTTCATATGCATGTTGTTCTGTAATGTTCTGCCCAGGCAGCAATTCTATATCATAATGCTACGTCTTTATCTTTATTTAAATGATGTTTAAGGTCCCTTCCAACACAAACCATCTCTCCCATGTTTCTTCCCTCTCTTTCCAACCTTCTCTAAGTGTGCTCTTAAGTTTCACAGTACATTTACATTTAAACTATCTGGATGCAGGCCAGCACAATTCTTAGAAATTATTTAGTTATATACCATTAACTCATTAGAGACTTTACTGACCTCTTAGCTTCCACAAGCATTGTGTGAAACAATCTTTAACAATAAGCAACAGTAGAAAAAGATGGTATTAAATACTCTCTCTCTCTTTTTTTTTTTTTTTTTTTTTTTTTTTTTTGTAATAGTATTGATATATTTTTAACTTTTGCAGTTGATTGAGAGCTCTTCTGTTGTTGCTGGGAAAATGAATGTAAATTCCTTAGAAAAGATGTGCCCTGAGAGTACTAAACAAGTGAACAGGTGCATCTACTTCCTTCCAGGAAGAGAGTACTCTGAGAGATGACTATCAAAGGCTAGCAGGCCTCTGTAGCACAGTTGTGCATTGGTATTGTATTTCTATAGGTTTACAGCACAGCAAGAACATTTCATAAATATACCATACCCTCTGTATCTAGTCACATGCCTGCCTATCTATTTATTGTTGATAGTTGCTAGGCTTGTGGTATTGAAATTTCAAACTTCTGTGATATCAAGCAAATGCAAAACTATTGCACAGGTTTAGTCCTGTGTTCTGGTTGGTATTAGCCTGCAGGGCCCAGATGAGCTGCACTGCATGGGGGCTAATAATGAAAAAGAGAAAGCCCTTAGCACTAGTTGACAGAAACCTGCCAGGACACTGAGTGCACCAATAGGCACTTGTGCTGAGGATCAGGCTTTCACTTTGAGTCCTCACCTCAGCTCTGCTGCAGTTGTTCTGGGCCTGCCATTATGCCATGCTGATCCTCACCTTGCCTTAGTGGTCTGATTTCTTGGCTTAATCTCAGACCTGCCTCACCCCTACAAGCTTGTCCAGCAGTCAGTTGGCTGTGGCTGACTCAGGCTGTTGCCACTGTTCATCTTGTTTGTGTATTGTGGCAATGGGCCCCTGTTGCATGGACATAGTCCTGCCTGCCTTGCCATCCATACAGCTCCCAGCTCACCCTCCCAGGCAAAGCAGCCCCACTGTTGCTTGTCCCTGACACAGTACAGGAATATTTAAAATTGTTATGATTTTCATATATGGACCATGTTTATTATTATCTATTTATTTTTGGTATTTGTTTCACTAAAAATTCAAAGTAGCACTCCTATTGCAACTCTCTAGATACCTACTTACCATTCTATTTTGGTAGGAACTAGAGAAGTGAGCAAAGACTGGGACCTTTCACAGTAGGTGGGATAAAATGCCCACCTACTACAAAGAACCCTTCTGTGGCATTCTGCTGGCATCCATCATCAGCAAACTAGCTCAGCACCCTGACAACAGGTCACTAGCAGTACAGATAAGTGTAAGCAAATCCAAGAGTAGGCCTCCAAAATCTCAGCATATAAAACTGAATAATACCAGACCACAGAGAATATGTGGTACAAACCACAGACAATAAAAATGTTATATGAATGTTATTCAGATAGGAAAGAAAACTTTCAGTCAGTATAAGACCAACAGCTGGGGGTGGGTGTGAGTGGGTGGGTGGGGAATTAAGAGGGAAACAGAAGGTTAAAATCTGCAATACTAATGATGAGAAAAGTCATGGAAATGTGACGAGAGGATAATGCAGGCTGCAGCCTGTCCGAAGTGTTTTTAAGTAGTACAATAACCTAATTGTAACCGTGCAAATTAAAGAGAAGTACATGTAAAAGGCACCCATGTCATAATATAGCTGTATGAGCTCAACATGGTCTTGTAGCCGAATTCACCTGACATTCAATTTCAGCAAAAGTTGCAGCTGGAATGCATATTTCCATCTGGAAGGTTTGCAGTGGCCAAGGTTGCTGGGGCAAGCCAAACATTGAACTTGCAGAGTTAACTGCCAAAACATTCTTCTTGAAAGCTACCACTGCTACCTACCAGCTATGTATGTCAAACTCTGTGACCAGTCTCAGTCTAATTCCCAATAGGTACCCTCAAATTCTCAATCAGAATTAGTAATTGTGAGTGGTAGTTTCACAAGACACTGTAGAAGTACCATGATGAAAGCATAGTTCTGCCTGGTAAGGAGTGATGTACGCTTGCAGAGTGTACTGAAGTTGTGTGTATCTGCTCTGTGTGTAATGCACTCATTGCTGTTTGCTGCAGTCATCTAGGCACTTTCAAAATCATGAAGTCCAAGCCAAAAAAAGGAAAAAAAAAAAACAAAACAAAACAAACCAAACAAACAAATAAAACCCTCTCCCAAAGAGTACTGGAAGACCTCATTTTATTTGTTGCCCTTTCGCATGAGGTAACAAAAGTGTACCAGCTCCTTTCCAGCTTTCTGAAAGAAACGTCCAAGTTCAGAGCAGTAGAAAAATATTTTAGAATCCAATCACCAGGCTCTGAGAACAGGGCTTTCTAACTGAAATGGGGAACTGAGAACATAAGCTGACAGGGGCTCCTCTGTTTTCTATATATAGCAAAAAGACCAAAAATATAAACAGGGAGCCAGAGAGGGAAGTGTGCTATTGAGACTGCAGTTTTACACAGTGGCACTGCCCCCGGAGTGCCATCTCCTGCTTCCCTGCCTGTTAGGGTGTCAAGGTGGAAAAGCAGGGACCTTCAAAACACAGGGCATGTGATCTTGCAACTGCTCTAGTCCATAAATAAAGTAAAGGGAAAAGAGGAATGGGGAGTGTCTTTCCAGTTACTACCTCTATTCTTTCCTAATCAACTAACTTGAGAGAAGCACTCCCACTCTTCCACTGCTGCCCAAGTCTCTGACAGTTAATTCAGCAAAGACTACAGGACAAATTCTGTGCCCCTGTGGCTGCTCTGCATGAAGTGAAAGTCAAGTAAGACTTTACTGATGTAGCTTTTCTGCTACATCAGTACATAGTCATGATGAGTGATACACTTGAATTTGTTTCAAAACCAACACCAATAGAGTATTGCAATACCACAAAATATTGTGAAACCATTAAACCGGCTATAATTGGGAGGAGGGGAGGCCGTGGGTAGAAGCAAGGAGGTATTTTTCCGTTATTTCACTTATTCCACAGTAATTCCATGTTCTCAACTCATCCAATTTCATTGTGGGACCAAAATTTACTCTGTGGGACTCCACTATCTGTTTCTCTGGTTTCTTCCCTGCCCTGCCCCCTCCCACCACCAACCTCCTCTGCATACCTCCCTCTTTTTCTAGCCTTTCTTCTCTCACCCATAGATGGTATACATATAGTAATACTCCTCTCTTTGGTGGAGATGGAAGACAGATAAGGTGATGAAGATGCATTAACTCCTGCTATAACTTTTCTATGGCATTGCTAGAGTGGAGGAATCATATTCAGGGTTCACCTTGAATGTTTTACTGCCCCTGTAAGGACAGAGCTCAGAGTTTGGTCCAGGACAGTAAAATCTGCACTCTTACATGTGAATTTTTATAAATGTGACTGGTCCTTGGAAGTGCAGAGTTACTCACACACCACTTCCAGGACTGAGACTAAGGTTGGTTTACAGAGTTGAAAATGGAGTAATATACTATGACACAGGAATATTTGTTTGTTAACAGTTCAGCATTACAGCTGTGGCAATATGTGGAACTGTGTGTTCCCAGTTTCTGAATTGTCTGGCTCATGAGTGTTCTTTTCTTTCCTGGAGAGCTGACTGAGACAATACTGCAGACTGGGTATTTTCAGTGTGTTGCAACCGTGTATTGCTGCTTTTCTGAATGGCATAAAGCACCTGGAAACAGGTCCCGTATAATGTAACTGTATGCTTCGAAACCCATATTACTTGAAGCGATATGGTTAAGTGCATGCATGCATGTTTTCATGTGTATGTAGAGAACTGTTTTGCACATGCACAGATAATGAAGACAAATTACTATAGATATGCAAAGATGCTTTTGATGGCTAGTAGAATTTAAATGAGCTCCAAATTGAAACTTGCATTTGCATAATAAGAAGGCAATTCTTCTAATGTATGTAATTAGTGCCTAAGATTCACTACCTAGCAAGATGAAGTACAATATATATATATATATATATATATATATTTTAATAAACCAAGATAAATGATAATCAGTGTGTTACATTTAACTACATCAGTAGCTGTGGTTATGCCTTTTAATTTAGTATTTTATACAAATTTTTTAACTGGGTTATTCATCCTCAGGGTGATTTTTTCATTTTCATGGCAATGAAGATTTAATCTACATTCATTTAATAATACATACAGAGAAGTAAGTAACATTCTGCAAGGAAATCCTGCTATAATCTGAAGTAATTGGAAAACAATGCAGAAGTTGCATATATGGACCTCTGGAGAATGAATCAGTATATGCTATAGCACCTAAGGAAAAAATCTTACAGATGAAGAGTGATTGGGTTTTGGCAAGATGTGATTACACATTTGTGACTAGCACAGGTAGTAGTTGCCAGGGTAAAAAAAAAGCAACAAAGCCTGCCTCTTTACCAGCACACTGGTGACCCTCGGTGTGTAAGCACAAACTATATTTATCGATGAGTCCTGTGCCTACAGCTTCCATTATTCAGGATTGGTTTAACTATCTTCCTATAAAATCATTTTAATTAGAGATGAAAGAAAAATTGAAATGCATATCAGGAAGGAAGGGGTTAAAGCTATCCACAGGCAGAGACTGGGAAGAAGACGGGGACCTATTGCATGCTGTGGCAGCTCTGACTCTGCTGATGGGTGTGTCTAAATGAGCTATATTCCCTAGAGTAAGGGTGGAACGGTTTATCCACGATGAGTGCAGCAAAGCAACATTAGTACTTTACCTACCTACCTGTGGCTTGTTGTGGGTGCTCTGTGCCTGTGGGAGTTCTGGCACCCGAGGTATCTTCACAGCTTGAGGAGCTTTGCGATAGGTGTTGCTATGATAGGAAGTGTGTAAATCCTTGGGTTTTCTTGGAAAGCTGGAGGACTTTTGGAGATTTCCTCATTTCACTCAGTATAGAATGATAAATCCATCTGCATATAATAGATATTGCTGCAAATCCATATGCTTTTGCAGATGAAACTCTGTGGAAACATTATAACAGGTCTCTCCCTGAGCAGCAGAACTGTAGGATGCATTTCTGACTCATGGGCTTCTGTTTGCAAAATAAAGACTTAGACCCACCATGGCAGAGAACCCTGCAGTATGCTTATACATCACACCTCTGTGGGCAATGATAGGTAGGAATTTGTCCTACGTAACAGCAACATAATATGTGCCTGCAGCTGTACCCAGTTCTGCATGTCTCTGTTGTTGTCAGACCTATGTTGAAAAAGTAATTTGTATTTTTGATGTAGTCATTATGCCTTCTTTATAGGGAGGCAGGTATGCATGGCACAGACAGCATTCTCATTGTGGGCATCTCTGAAGTACTATCAAAGAATTATCTCCAAGTGCCATGCAACCACAATGGTGCCAGTCATCAGCTAAGCAGTCTTCAAAAGTAGGTGGGAGAAAATCTTTGTGAGTTAAGTGTAGAAATAAATCTTGATGAATGCAACTGGGTGGATTGGATAACATTTGGGATTATTCCAGAGCATTTAGTTGTGTCTCTACAGTTAGATAAAATGTGTCATCTAGGGTGTAGTATACAAAGTGAACAGATAATTCTATGCTTGCCATGAATCTGGGTTAATTAGACTACTAGCTGCATTAACTCTACTTAGCTTACTAAAAGACAATATGATAAGGACCAATTTTGCAACTCGGTGTTTACTGATGTTAAAGTGCTTTACAAGCCTGAGGAGGTGTTGGCAAGTAGCTGAAGTAGCGTGGATTTCAGTTCACTCCCTGGAGGCAGAAAGAGGCAAATTCAGCCCTTCGGTATTTGAACATAAATCCCCTTGACTTCCATCAGAACACCTTCCACTTTACAGGGCATATTTTTTTTTCCTCAGTACCATATTATTTGTGAGTCTGTGATTATGTAATTAACTACTCTGTTTCTATACTGCATCAACGGAATCTGCCTGTGCTTATGAGAAACTGATAATTGTGAATTTATGTGGGTTGTGAGAGATATGTTTTGTTATCCTGGAAAATCACAGAATCACAGAACTGTCTAGGTTGGAAGAGACCTCAAGATCATCAAGTCCAACCTCTGACCTAACACTAACAAGTCCTCCTCTAAACCATATCACTAAGTTCAACACCTAAACATCTTTTAAAGACCTCCAGGGATGGTGACTCCACCACTTCCCTGGGCAGCCCATTCCAATACCTAACAACCCTTTTGGTAAAGAAATTCTTCCTAATATCCAACCTAAACCTCCCCTGGCACAACTTTAGCCTGTTCCCCCTCATCCTGTCACCAGACACATGGGAGAATAGACCAACCCCCACCTCGCTGCAGCCTCCTTTAATGTACTTATAGAGAGTGATAAGGTTACCTCTGAGCCTCCTCTTCTCCAGACTGAATAAACCCAGCTCCCTTAGCTTCTCCTCATAAGACTTGTAAAATGTTGGTGATTTTGTTTTCTTTTAAACTTTAAACACTTAATTGTATGTGTAGTTAGTTAACACTGAAAGCACAGAAGAGAGATTATGTTTACTGTCTAGAAAACTGTGGATATATTTATTGTTAGACAAAGCTTAAGAAGCAAACCCAGATACTTACAGATCAACTCTACATATGTACAATGTGTCAAAAAAGTTGAATATAAATGCAATGGAGTCATGGGTCAAAAATGATGAGCTTCCACATGTAGCTGAGGAGCATTTACATTCTGGCATAAACTCTATTTCCGGACAAGAGTACTACTCAGTATTTAGAAGTCTGCATATCTTGGTCACAAAAATACATGAATGTCTTAGTAATCTAGCATACATTGCTGTAAAAAATAAATAGCTGGGAAGATACACTAGAGGTCTATAAAATAATAAAATGCATCAAAAGGTCTTACTGTTTCTTTCAGTAAAAGAATCAGAGAATTTCAACTGAGGTTGGTAGGAAGTAGGTTTAGAGAAAAAAGGTGGCTCTTCACAACACAGAACTTCTTGCCAGAGGATCATATGGTATTAAGTATGTGGAAACCACATCCAGTTTTGGAAGATGCTGAGGTGAAAAGTTTTGGAAAGTAGTAGAGTATTATTAATAGGGAATGCTATATGCTTGCCTTTCTTTCACACTGTTCTTTAGCTGTTCCATTACAACTATTGTTGGAGAAAGGCTAGTCATTTGGTCTAATTTAGTACTGCTATTCTTCTGATAAGAACAATGATGGGGTAAGTGGTTTGTAGTTTATCATGGTGAAATGACCATAAATAAATAACATATAAATATATCAGCAATATATATACATAACAATATATAGATATAAACAATAAATATATCCACAGTTTTCTAGCCAGCAAATATAAACTCTCTTCTGTGCTTTCAGTGTGAATTAACTACAGTTGTAAAAAATTTACCAGGAGTTTAAGTCACCCAAAGCATTGTACAATAGAAATGAAAATGTAATGAATCATCATTTTTCATCTACTTGTAAAATATACATAAATATAGAAGTCTGTGATTTTTGAAACCATTGAAAGGTTTTTTATTTTATTTTGTTTTATTTCTTTGAGGAAGGAGTAGGAGAGTGCATTTTTTGCATAATTTATGGAGTAATTTTGGTCAGAAAAGACTTCTAAGATCATCTAGTCCAACCTTTAACCTAGCACTGACAAGCCCACCATTAAACCATGTCACTAAGCACTACATCTAAAAGTTTTTTGAAGATCTCCAGGGAAGATGACTCAACTACTTCCCCAGGCAGCCTGTTCCAATACTTCACAACCATTTCAGTGAAAATTTTTCCTAATATCCAATGTAAACCTCCCCTGGCATAACTTAAGGTAATTTCCTCTTGTCTTACCACTTAGTGCTTGGGAGAAGAGAACAATCCTCACCTCACTATATCCTTCTTTAAGGTAAATGTAGAGCGTGATAAGGTCTCCCCTGAACCTCATTTTCTCCAGACTAAACAACCTCAAATCTCTCATCTGCTGCCCATAAGACTTGTTCTCTAGACTCTTTACCAGCTTCATTGCCCTTCTCTGGACATGGTCCAACACCTCAATGTCCTTCTTGTAATGAGAGGCCCCAAACTGAATACAGTATTTAAGGTGCAGCCTCAACAGAGCAAGTACAGGGGGACAATCACTTCCCTAGTGCTGCTGGCCATGCTATTTCTGATACAAGCCAGGATGCTGCTGTCTTTCTTGGCTACCTGAGCACACTGCTGGCTCACATTCAGCCAGCTATCAACCAATACCCCTAGGTTCCTTTCTGCTAGGCAGCTTTTCAGATACTCTTCCCCCAGCCTGTAGCATTACATGGGGTTGTTATGTCCTAAGTGTAGCACCCTGCACTGAGCCTTGTTGAACCTCATACAGTTGGCCTTGATCTACAGCCTATCCAGATCCATCTGTAAAGCTTTCCTACCTTCAAGCAGATCAACACATACTTAACTTGGTGTCGTCTGAAAACTTACTGAAGGTGTACTTGATCCCCTTGTTCAGATCACTGATAAACATACTGAAGAAAACTGGTCCCAGTACTGAGCCCTGGAGGACACCACTTGTGACTAACCTCCAACAGAATTTAACTCCTTTCACCATGGCTCTTTGTGCATGACAACCCATACAGCTTTTAACCCAAAGTACACCCACATGAGCAACCAGATTTTGCAGGAGAATGTTGTGGAAAATGATATCTAAAATCTTACTGAAGTCTATGTAGACCACATCCACAAATGAAGATCCATCTATAAAGATGGTCAGAAACTTTGGTGTATTTTAAGTATTTAAAGCCTTATTAGAATTAAATGTGGCCAAGGATGTAAAGGGCAAAAAGAAAGGTTTTTATAAGTATGCCAGTGATAAAAGGAAAATTGTGGACTCTCTCCAAAAGGAAATGGGAGAACAAATTATTCAGGATAAGGAGAAGGCTGAGGTACTCAATGACCTTTTTGCCATGTCAATAGGGCATAAATTATAGCCAGAGTTGAAGGTGACCAGGGTAAGGTGATCTTTAAAATTTCTTCCAATCCAAACCATTCTATGATTCTATGATTCCATGATTTTTTGTTTCATTTTCTTTTGTTTTGAAAGATTTGATTTTTGCAAGTGAAAAACTCAGTGGTGTCTTGAGATGTGGCTGACAGCAGGCTGCAAAACTGGTGCAACTAAATCAAACAAACAAAAGAGGAAGAAATTTGAGTGAGGCTGTTCAAACTCTCTTTTCAAAAAGAACTAGTTGGCAGAAAATTTAGGAGAACCAGTTAAAAAGAAGATTTCTCAGTTCAAATATATATTAGAAAAACAAACAAAACCAACAAAGACAACAACCAAAAACACAAACCAAACCAATCAAAACAAAAAACACCCAAGAACCAAGCAAAGCAAACTAAGAAACACACCATTCCTGGGCTATTACAGTGAACAGTAAAAGAGCATAAATAAACCCTGGAGGCCAAGTGTCTTAAATTCATCTCACATTATCTCAAACTGTCATTTGAGAAATGAAGTGAAAGATATGAAAGGTCTAGACTTGAGTAAAGATAATCTGATCTGTTAATTGCAGGTGCAGTTGTGTGTTGCTTAAAAAACATCATGTTAAATTTCTGTAGTTCAAAGAGGAAGACTAAAAGGCAACCATGACATAACCCAGGAAGATATTAAAAGCCATGTCAATAGAGCATGAATTATAGTCATTGTTGAAGGTGACCAGAAGTAGATCCCAGTGACTCAGCTCTGGGTGGAAGCATACCACTTCAGGTGATGGAGAAATCCAGATAAAAGGAGGAAAAGCAAGGCAGAGGAAACCAACAAAAAGGATTCTGTGTTGCAAGGGAGAAATCAGTTGAGCTGTGATTATCATGGGAGAAATGAAGAGTAGATCTAATTGTGCACATGACAAAGATCCTTCCAGCATGTGAACATTTTATTGGTGTATATGTGCCACAAAGAAAAAAATACAGGCTGCAGCAGAGCTGTTTTCCTTTCTTGCTAAAGAGGAAGAGAGCTGCAAACAAAAGCTTAGTGAGACACTAAGCGGATAGTAGATAAAGGGAGGGGCAAGTACATTTTGCAAAGTAGAAATACATTGGACACCATTGCAAATACTTCTAAATAGCTTTTTCATTGCTGGAAGCCACCTCCTTCCACTCATACATTCTGCAGCATACAGAATAAGTAAATAAGCCTTGGGTTACATTTTACTTCTCCATTTGTTATGCTTTCCTATCAATCTTCTCTCACTCTTCTACTTTTATTTTTATGCATCTTTTTTTTGTCTTATGTGATATGTTTCTAGATGTTACGCTAGCACTTTTTGCACTATTCAGTTCCTTTCTTGTAGGGTTAAAAACAGACTTTTTTTTTTTTAATTTTTTTTTTTATAGTTGTATTTGTAGTAAAGGAAATCACAATATTTCATAGAGAAACACAAAGATGTGTAGCAAAATTTGTTTTTGGAGGTGGCAGGAGGACTGTATATGCTTCTCTTTTACAAATGTCTGCATTGATGCATTTGTTATTAGTGCATTGTAATGGAAAGTAACAGGAAAATTATAGGATAGCACTGTAGGATAACCTGAAATAGAAGAATTACTACTTGGTCAGGTTGGACCGGTATGGGAGCAGTTACCAAACAAAATGTATGGGACAAATTCTGTGGGACACAATGATAAATTCTACATGTAAAAAATGTGTTTAACTGAATCTATACTGTTGGCCTTTTGTGTCATACAATTTGTGTCTGCAATCACTGCACCAGAGAAATCTCAAAGTGCATTGACTAGCTCTGCAAACCACGCAGTGGTTTTGAGGTCTCCAACTCTTTTTCTTTCCTGAAGATGCCTTTGCATAAAATGTAGCTATTTACTCTTTTCCTCTTCTCTGTATATCATCTGTAGCATTTCTGTCAGACAGACACATTTAGCAAAGTGAATTGTATTTAGGCAGGATTGAAATGACCTTTAATTGCAGTCTAAGTCCTCTCTGTATCTCACACTCTAATCCAGTGACGTTATAGTATTGAAAAATTGTCTTGTATATAATAAGAGCAAATAAATACTAACATGCTGCCACTTCTTGAGACCTCTAGAGAGCAGCTCTCCCTAAAAAGGGAAAGGAATTAGTCTAAAGTGAGAAATGTGTCATTGCCTTAACACAGATGTTTACTGCACATGTGCAGAAATGGAGGGGGCGGGAATGGAAGGGAAAGAAATTGCTGATCTAATCCAAGAATAGCTTGCTCAATATCAGAGGAAGATGATAACATGAGACAGATTTCTCACATTTCCTTATTTGCTATTGTGCAAAAATAGCCGACTATGATAGTGCCTTTGTACTGACCTCGCAGAAAAATTCCTTTAAAAAAATTCCATTCACTCCCCATTGCACACAGTGCTTAGAAAAAAGATATTGTTTGAATCTGATGTCTCTGGGCTGTGTTCAAAATGCCTTTGGCTTTTACTTAAATCCTTGTTTTCCAAGGAAGTGAGGTTGGCATGGGTAATTAGACCAGGACCAATTATGTGAAAGGTAAAAGCATCTCACTGAAAGTCATATTTAGCTCCATGATGTAAATATTAGAAAGCAAATGAATGCAGCTCAGGGCAACATCTCTTTAATATAGACATTGGCCAAATTCCTTGCAGTATAATAAAGCAACATAACATACATTAAAAATCAAAGCAAAGTACAAGCTGGACTGAAAATCTTCGTGGACGCTAACTTTCAGATTTGACACAGACTGTCATACTGCATGGCAAAGAGTTTATCCAAACCTGTTTCTTTTAGCTCTATAAAGGGGCCTGATGAAGATGCTGATTCAGTATTTAATGGACTTTCCAGAAGTTAGCACTTCCAGTTGTACTTTTCTTGTTTTTCAAAGATTTGAATACATTCTCTGTACATTCCTTTAATTCCTTTTTATTTTATTTTTTTGTTTTGGAACATTAAGTGACCGTATGTATTGTCTGTATTTGGAATAAAACAGAAACAAACCAAAAATGGTTTGGGGACCACAGTAGAAGAGTTTAGATCCAACACTACGATCCATAAAAATTGGCATACAGACTTTCTTTCTGCCTTCAGTGCCATGGGATTTGAAAGAAATAGCTTTAACAGGCAGCTGCAAACAATTACTAAACTTTTTAAATGGAACTCTACAATGTTATGAATCTGCTCTGCTTCTTCAAAAGTGCTGATTTTTATTCTCTGGAAATAATCCCTTCACTCTTCTTACAAGTCCTGCATACCCATTACAGCTCAAAGGCCAAGCTCACACTGTATCTCTGTAAAGCTGTGGGCTCTTCAGCAGCTGCTGTTACATTCAGATTTTGTCAAAGAGGCAAAGAAAGAAGGAAAGCAAGAAACTGTTTCCCCACATGTTTTCATTTCTGCTCTCCAAAACACATTTCCTATTTTTCCCTGTTTGCTTCAGCATTCAGAATTTCAAAGCAGTGGAAACTAGCTGCTGGAGTGGAAAAGAGGGAGAGTTGTGTACTTTCAGTAGGAAAATTTCTATTCGTACAAACAACATGGTCCTTTCCACCTGAAAGGAACTGATTGAGAAACGCTGTCTCTATGAGGTCTTCTGATCACTGGACTGGGGAATCCATGGTTAAGACTGAGATCACAGAATGATTTGCTGAAAATGTTTAACCCCTTAGAACAGTTTGTAAAGCACAGGATTTGGGAAATGGATCAGGGAACAACAAATCAAAACAAAACAGAGAGGTCAGCATAAACTATCAAGAGATAACAGTGTCTTCAGGGAACATGAAAGGGGGTAGTCTGATTCCTCACAGAGCCATTAATGACTTTGTGAAAGAGAGGAACTTGCTGCATTCCAGACATGTCTGTAAATATTACACTAGTCTATTTATTACTCAGTGGCCTAAAGTCACATTATATAGACTATTGAAGGTCAGCAATTATAAAGATTCCTAGTCACTTGTTAACTATTTGCTTTTCTTTCATTGCTACAGTAAAAGAGTAACTTAGACTATTGATTAAACCATGATAGGCACAAGGGTCTAATAGACCAGTAATGACCACACCAGTAGGGAGAGCAGATTGCAAAATCAGACAGATGAGGAAATAGGAAATAGAAAAAATAAGGCAGTCTCTTAGTGATTTCTCCTTCTACTCTCAAACCTCCTCCTACAGCTGACAGAAAACTTCTCACGTTCTTTAAGATGAAGATCTCTTGTAGACTTCTTTCCCAGTTCTCCCGTAGACCTGTTTCTAAAACAAAACAAAACAACAACAAAAAACCCTCTCACTTAGACATTTTTCTAAAGCTTCTAGGTTTCACTTCAATACAGAAACAAAAGTTTTTTACATATAACAAAACCCTCATCTTCTTCATAAAGCATATATATTTGTTTTATAGTTACTCCTGCAACACAAAACTGTTGGCCCATGAACACTGAAACATCAGACTAAAGCCACCAAACAAGTAATCACAATTCTTTTTTTTTCAACTCAGTTGCACCACCAATTCTTAGATAGTGATGATTTTGTGCTTCAACCTATGTGGGCTCACTTATATGGTGATAGAATCTGTACCATCTTAAAATATATATATATAATTTAAAGATAAGCAAAAATATCTGAGGGATGTAAGACAGTAAGGGGCAGGATTCATCATGTGCTCATTTGGGACAAAACACATCATGCACACAATATGTATGAATATGTTCATAGTTAATCTCTCAACTTTCTACACTTGCCTTATGTCACAATTCTTTTGTTTACAGCTGTTGAAAATAATGACTATCCACCAGAGTTCCTTGTGACACCATAAAGTCCTCTCTAGTAAGCATCATAGAAGATCTAGGTATGTTCCCAGCAGATTGTGCTATCATTTCATTAGTTAATGGTTGTTTGCATGGCTAAATGACCAGCTTGTCATAACTATACATGCATATACAGTGTTAACAACAGTCCCAACTTCCTTTTGTTCTGAAAATCTATGCCACTGCTTTTAGTTCCAGTATCCAATTAGGAGTATGCATGTAGAAGAGAATATAACAGCTAAAAAGCTCACTATGGATAATTGTGTATCTAGGGGCACAATTGTCCCTGATTGGATGTGGTACAGAAGTTTCCTTTCAGACAGAATATATGGCATAAATCTATTTGTCCAGATGTGTTTGTGGTCTCTTTGATACACAATCATTTTCAGAAATCTGTGGGATGGATCAAGCATGTCCATGTTGCAGCAATGCAAAACTGTGCCTTAAAGGCACGATCTGTCCCCAAGAACTTGGTGTTACACCCTTACTCACTGGTCTAGTCTGTATTTAAACGTTTGTTTTTTTTTTATTATTATTATTATTTTTAATAGAACTAACATTGCATACAAAATTGACTTATAATAGGCTTTAGAGGTGTGGCAAATAGTAAATTTTTATTCTATAGCACAAAGTGTGATAAGATAAAATTAATAAAAGCTTTGTCACATGTATAATATAACAAATAGGATAACCCATATAAAAGGATAAGTATCTCCAGTTTTAGAAATGAAATCATCATCTTTCCTTGAATATTTTTTTTCCATAAATGCCTCAACCTTGAGCAATCCCATTCATACAGCAGTAGGAGTCTATTATCTCACGATAAATAATAGTGTATCCCATGGACATTCTCTCTTAATTTTCATTCCTTGTCTTAGAGAATGTGGGTATTATTTATAATATGTTGTATAACAAAGTTCTACTTTGACCATGATCAAACATAGGAAGTATTTTGAGTTCTGAATATATTTCAAAATTCTGTTTACATTCAATTTTATTAAATTGAAACAAAAGAAAATACTTTCTGGTCAGACTCATTTGCAGCAAAGCAGACTTACACATTTTAAATTGAAATTTACATTACGAAAATGAGCAATTGGTGTTTTTTTTTTAAGTTATAGTTTATATAGTTCAGTTATATATATATTTTTTTGGTTTATAGAATTCACAGCACAAAAAAGTCTTTTATGAAGTCTACATATTTCATAAATATTGCATAAAATAATTTCTACACCAGGTTATTCCATTACATTAACTAGTTTGTGTGAGATATGACACTGGGCTGCTAAATGGAAAAGTGGTTATCCGGGCTAAAATATTTTACTTCTAAATGTTTTTCCTTTAGTGTTGATTTCACTAATCTGAAGCTGTTCAAAATGCTCAACTTCTGTGTGTAATTTATCTCTCCATTTAGACTTAATTCAGACTCAGAAAGTAAAAGAACAAACAAAAATGGTGTCATAGTTTCAATGGCAGATGGGCATATAAAAATCAAATCTGGGGTATGACCTGAAGGTTTTGCCCCCTTCAGGGGAAGTAGGGCATATTCACCCACAGTATGGGATAGTGCTGACATTCCCAAGTAACAGCTATCCTAAACCAGAGAGGGAATAGTGGTCCCAGGGTGGCATTAAGACAAGGCAAACTGTTCTGAAAGTCCTGGTGCTTCTGGGCAACCTCAGAGAATTTGATGAATCTGTCTCCCCAGTGCTCTTCTGTGTAAACCTGCTTCTTCCCTTGGGGGTAGCTTCAGTATCTCTAACACTGTTGAAACATGTGATGTTCCTTTACAATAAGTGCCTCTGGGCTAAAATCCTCTAAGAGAACTGAATGTCACTTTTCTTCAGGGCATAGTCAACTTCTGCCAGGTTGCAGCAAAGAAACTCCCTTATCTTGGAATAACCATGGAGTTCCCATCCCCCAGGTTAGATGCCTACATTCTTTCTTCAGAAATGGACTCTTCATAACGCTTTTGTTTTGTTTTGTTTTGTTTTGTTTTGTTTTGTTTTGTTTTGTTTCTCCTATTATAACACTTCCAGAAGAGGAGGTAACATCAACCATTCCCTCTGTAACTAGGCAGAGCTTTCAAGCACATTTAAAATTTCCAGTTACTAGCTCCTCTGATTGACAGGCATCAGACTCACCTCTCTTTTTGTTAGGAATATGTTCTGAGTAGAGGACAAGGGACTGTTTAGCAGACAGAAAGGGAGAGATTGGGTTTAATCTTCTCCAGTGAAGAATTTCCACTTGCCACAGAAAAAAAAATATGTTCCAGGGAGCAGTGAGGGCACTTGAGTCTCTGGGTTCTTAGAAAAGGTATTTGTATGTTCTGGAATAGGTGGGTTTGCATTTTGCATGTTCAGAGAAGGAATCTGACTCCATGTGTCTGCCTGAGTGCTCTAATCCCTGAGACCTTGGCTGAAATGAATCTCTCTCCAACATCTTTCTGTCTCTGTTTTATGAAGAATCTGATTTTTTGCTGGGTTCAGATTAGGATAGGTGCATGCAAGAATATCGAGCTTCTAGGCTTAAAGATACATACTGAGTGAGCCTGACCAGTTAATGCAGAAGTTTCTAGGCATGCTGAAAAGCAGAGCTTTAATTGCCTTGGAGTACATTACTGCAAAAAACTAGATCACTTACAGATTTTAGATGTTTCTTCATTTTGCAGCAGCTAAGTATGGATTTTGAGGAAACCAGCTTTGGCATGGAAACTTCTCTTTGTGAAGAAGATAGTGCAAAGCAGATTTCTTGCATACTAATGCCTCCATTCTGATGTCTCAGATAGATACAGTTGGCACATAGTAAGCTGCCTCTGACTTACACAGGGCAGCCTCTATCTCTCTGGCATTTAACAAAGATGTCATCATTGACGGGCACAGCAGACTGTGCACGGTGAGTCCCATCTTTTGCGAAGACACTTGCAAAATCACAGAAAAGGGAAAGGCTTTTTAGAGTTGATGGCAAGTATGACTGATTCCTGTCAACCTTCTCTTACTGCTGCCTCTGCCTGGAGAGGCTGGGTTCGTGTTAGTGGTCTGGTCAGTATACAGAGGGTCTGGTGCCTTCTGGAATACAGATGTGTATGCAGGGCAACTGCTCACGTGCGAGAGGTAAGTCAGATGTCAGATGTGCTGCTTGTTTGCAGTCCAGTTCATCTGCTCAAGCTGTGTGCATATGTCCATATTTGACATGTCAGACAGCAAAGACAAATACAAATAATCCAAAGATTCTGCCAGTCAATTCAACCAGCTCCAGAGATATTTAGGGCAGTTGAAGTCCACTTTGGAACAAAGGTGCTACAAAGCTACAAATGTTTGCAGTTGTCATGAACTTACAATCTTGTTGGCAAGGCTTGAGTTCACTTCAGTGCACAGCTCCATACCATCTCACATTCAAGTCAGTCCTTGGAGAGATATATTACTGAGATATTTTAAGCCTAACTGCTAGATTTAACTATTAAAAAATAGAAGAATTAGAACATAGTATGATATAGCTTATTCTTTCCAATTAGGATTGACATTAGAAAAATATAATTTATTACTTTGAGATCAATTCTGTGGCTTTGGGCACCAAATCCCACCTAAAAGGATAAATTCTGAGCTCAACTTGGAATATTTCATCTCTATTGTCTGTTAGGAGAAATAAATGTTGATTTAAGGTTACATGGATACATGTGACAAGATGCCTGAATCTTTATGTACAATACAAACTACTTCACATTTTACTACATTAATATATATATATATCTTTCAATATTGCTTGCTACTTTAAATGTGCCTTTGTCAGACACACTTATTCCTGATTAAGTAAAAATTATTTCTAACAAGTGATCAAACTAGCAAACAACCCATTTACATCAGATAGTTTATATTTGCAGAAAATGCCTTAAGAGAACTCTTCCAAAAGTAAATGGGACTTTTCCTATAAAAAGGAAACAGCAGAAGCATCCTGTATTTCTCTGCAGTTCAGCAATACTCATTGCCAACACCAACATCATATACTTTCAAAGCAATGTTTTTCTTACTCTTACACTGCGCCTTTTGAGGTTACATCAAGCAATCCTGCTTGGTATCAAAGTCCTCCATACACGTTGGTGATATGAATTTGGATGTTTTTTCTTCCTTGTTTGTCCTTGTAAAAGCGATTGCAAAACCTTTATCTAGTTATCAGTCTTACTTGTAAAGAAAGGGACATGATAAACCCTCTTTTTCATCTTTTGAGGAATAGAGAACACCATAACATTCAGGTAGTAAATAATGGTGTAAGAAATCATTTACACACAGAAGTGGCTAATGGTTGAGAAGTGACAATAAAATGTTTCTTCCATGTGTGTGCTGCTTGTTTTGGTTAGAACACATTTTGAAATATGCTTTAAAAATCCCTCAAGGATGGATTTGTTTTTGATGTTGCAAGAATCCTCCGTGGCTGCCCTTTGCACAAGAACCTGATGTATTATTGATGATAGGAAATCCTTGCTTCTGAGAAAGTCTTGAAAGGACATTTCAAGTGTTGTTGTTGTTTTTTTTTTTTTTTTTTGTTTTGTTTTTTTGGCATTGGGGAGGAAGGTGATGAAATTAGAGTTTAGGTCATATGACCTGTGGAACATCTCTGGCAGAAAAGGGAGCTTTCAGAACAGAGATGAGATTGCCTCATTTGCAATGGCATTCTTCCATTGTTTTGCTCATTTAATTCTATTGAAATCATCTGCATGACATCCAAGAAACAAGATAGCTAAGCAAAGTGGCCAGTCATAAAGATCTAGATTTAAATTAAACAGAAGTAAAATTTTCATTGATGATGAGATGGAAAAGACCAGATGAAGAGCTCTTTAACATTAGAATTCAATAGTGCTTTATGTGAGTGTGGTGGGATTATTCTCAAGGGTGTGCAGGCAGATTGAGGCATTCAAAATTAAATGTTGTTTTTAATTTCTTCAAACATAGCAATTTTTTATTTATTTTATTTTATTTTATTTTATTTTATTTTATTTTATTTTATTTTATTTTATTTTATTTTATTTTATTTTATTTTATATTTTATTTTATTTTATTTTATTTTATTTTTTTTAAATTGTGACCGCTACAATTAATGCTTATTCAAATTATTAAGGCATTTATTTCACTTGGGTCATAAATTAACTTATTTAATTTTGTCTGGCATCTCAGAAATTAACTTTCCTTGCATTGATTTTTCAGTTATATCACAATGTTATATGCCTAATTCCACATTTTCTCTAACTATTTACTAGTAACTACTAAAGGACTCAGGTTTTTAAAAGCTTATCTCAAAATTATACCTGTGATATTAGGCTATGTTTTTAGGAAAAAGAGAAAATAGATTAAACTTAATTCTAGGCTTCTTTTCAAACTGCTACAACTTCATGGGTTTCAATAGACTTGTTCTGGATTAACACCAATATAACGTGGAGAGCATTGGGGGCCTTGGCTAACATATGGCTGTTTTGTGAATCTTGTAAACTTGGTAAACATTGTGAATCTTTGTAAACTTGGCTAAGTTTTGTGAATCACCAGAATTCATTCTTTCTTGAGGCAAATATTAACTTTAGTTTCATCCTGCATCAATATTTACTTTGTAAATCTATAAACCTTGATGTTCAATCACTCCAGTTAAAGCTAATGCCTGTAGAAGTCGAACATCTCATAAGACACTATCATTACCGTCAAGAGTAAATGTAAAGCCTCTTTTTTATTGAAACGTGACAAGGTGTCTTATGATGTTAACGAATATTTGGGGAGATTATTTACAATTAAATGTAGGCTTCATTAGTGATATTACTCTGCCATCTTTGTTTTTCTATAATTGATGGAACATGATGTAAAGATACATACAGAGGACTCTTGTGGTTTAGGGATAACCAGGTTTGACAGCTCCAGGAGGCTGCCTGAAGAGTATTTGCTAAGGTAACCTCAGCTTAGTGTCTGTAGCCTCTATAGGCTTTCTCCAGAATCCATGGAGGCAGATGCTTCCTTCAGTGGACAGCTGGATCTTCAGTGAACAGCTCTAATGCAGACATGCCAGCTTTGCTCTCAGTCATTGGTATGGCAGACTCTGTGGTAGCTTGATGTATCAGGCTGTCAAAGAATCGCAGAATCATAGAACAGCTTGGGTTGGAAGGGGTCTTAAAGATTATCTAGCCCCAAACCCCTGCTATGGACAGGAATGCCACCTACTAGATCAGGTTGCCCAGGGCCCATCCAGCCTGGCCTTGAACACCTCTAGGGATGGAGCATCCACAGCTTCTCTCGGCAACCTGTTCTGGTGCTTCATGTCCCTCTAATTGAAGACTTTCCTCCTAACATCTCATCTAATTTTCCCTTATTTTAGTTTAAAACTGTTCCCCCTTGTCATATCTGTCCATGCAAAGAGTCACTCTCCATCTTTTTTATAAGCCCCTTTTAAGTACTAAAAGGCAGCAATGAGGTCTCCCACAAGATTTTTTTCTTCCAGGCTGAACATCCTCAGCACCTCCAGCCTTTGTACATAAGAGAGGTGCTCCAGCCCTTTGATCATCCTTGTGGCCCTTGTCTGGACCTTCTCTAACAGCCCCACATCCTTCTTGTGCTGGGGGCCCCAGACCAGGATGCAGCACTCCAGGAGGGGCCTCACAAGGGCAGAGCAGAGGGGCACGATCCCCTCCCTCCACCTGCTGCCCACCCGTCTGTTGTCACAGCCCAGGACACAGTTGGCCTTCTGGGCTGCAGGCACACACTGCTGACTTGTGTCGAGCTTTTTGTCCACCAGAGTCCCCAAGCCCTTCTCTGCAGGGCTGCTCTCAATGAGTTCTTCTCCCAGTCTGTGTTCATGTCTGGGATTGACCCGACCCAGGGTCAGCACCTTGTTGAACCTCATTCAGTTCATGTTGGCCCACTTCTTCAGCTTGTCCAGCTCCCTCTGGATGGCATCCCTTTCTTCTGTTTTATCAACTGCACTACTCAGCTTGGTGTCATCTGCAAACTTGCTGAGGGTGCACTCGATCCCACTGTCTACATCGCTGATACAGATATTAAACAGTACCAGTCCCGAGACAGATATCTGAGGGACACCCCTTTACACCAGCCTCCACCTGGACATAGAGCCATTGACCACCACCCTTTGGGTGCAAGTCCCATGTTCTGTCATGCTCTGTCCTCAACCTTTGCAAATTCTCCTTCCTCACAGACATCTCAGTTTATAAGGGATATTAATTCTGGTATTACCCCCAGCTAAACCAGGACCAAGATTGCAAAATGTTCACATGCATCACTTGCGTAAGAAGCAGTATTCAGCCATCAGCTTATCCTTTACTACGTGCAGGAGAGAGAGAGAAAGAGGGAGAACTAAGAAGACAGCTTCCATTCTAGGACAGTCGAAATTTAGGTTAATCTCAGGGCATAACAGATAAACGCAACAGGAAATAGGGCATTTATACAAACGTAAATATGAAAGAAAACTGGTTAGGGAATTGCATAGAAATGTAAACATTTACTAGCCATTAGAGTCTACTTTGCTTTAACTCTTTATCTGCTTTAGGTTATATTTATAATTCT
The DNA here is from genome assembly GCF_963932015.1 of Anas acuta. Taxonomy (NCBI): domain Eukaryota; kingdom Metazoa; phylum Chordata; class Aves; order Anseriformes; family Anatidae; genus Anas; species Anas acuta. The sequence continues at coordinate 9,382,131 of NC_089017.1, forward strand.
CTTAAGAACAGATTAAGAAAGCTAACTCAATGCTGTCTCATTTCACATTTCACATAGGAGACCACCATTTGGTGTTGTATAGGTGAGAACAAAAAAGCTGTTGACATAAAATATATTTTAATTCAATGTATTGTATTATACCCACAGAAAAATATCAATAATGAATATTTGTTCAGCCACAGATAAGACTGGAATTGGTTTATTTCCTGACAGTGCAAATGGAAAATTGTGGGGCCACACTTGTAGTGTGAATCAGCTATGTTTCATTCAGCCACTTTCAACCAAATCTGTTGCAAGTTCTTCCTTTCTGAAAATGGTATTTTTATTCAGACTACCTAGAAGAAGTCACAGTTCCCTCAGAATCAGAGACAAAGACTTAATCTTTCAAATCCCAAATACTATTTGAAAGAAGATGAGTATAATTGTTTCCATTTTGCAGATGGGAAAACAGAGAGATCAATTAGATTCCCCAAAGTCTCACAGCACATCACTAAGAGCATTTCTTGACTGCCAGATATAGACCCAAAACCTGGTAAAGTCACAAAATATTGCCACATTTATTTAGCTGTTTGAGGCACCAGCCTTGTTTTTCTTCAATCAACTAGTTTCTCTTCTATTTTTAAATCATTTCTACTTGTATGTGAGTGGTGTCATAAAGGCAATCCAAGGTGTTTGTCTCACCATCTAGACGGTGAGAAATCCTGTAAAATGTGAAACAAATGCCATGCTCCTGGGTAATCTGAAAACCTACTATATTTTCACTTTCTTCTCTCTCTTCTTAATTTTGTTTAATTTTCTTTTTCTCTCATTTCTCTTCATCTTCCTTTTCCTTCCTTCCTTCCTTCCTTCCTTCCTTCCTTCCTTCCTTCCTTCCTTCCTTCCTTCCTTCCTTCCTTCCTTCCTTCCTTCCTTCCTTCCTTCCTTCCTTCCTTCCTTCCTTCCTTCCTTCCTTCCTTCCTTCCTTCCTTTTTTTTTTCTCCTCTTTTCCTTTATTCCTTCCTTCCCTCCTTCTCCTCTTCTCCTTTCCTCTTTCTTTATGTCTTTTTCATTCTGCCCCCCCTTCCTCCCTCTCTTTTTCTAGTCCCTTCTGTACATGTGTGTCTCTCTATCCTCTTCCTTGTCTCCCTGTCTCTCTCCAGGCTAGCATAGTACAGCTGTTAAAAATAATACAATATTTGTTTGACTAAATATTTAAACAGGGTTTCTTTCCAGTAGGCAGAGGGAAGAACATTGCCTATGGGGCACATAATACCAGCTCTCCTAAGACATTCCTTGTGATTTTTCAGCAACCTGCACAATGATGTGGTTGAATAACTTTAAATGAACTAAGATAAATATCACAGTACACCTTTGTCTGAGTCACAGAATTCTTTTCATGACAACAAAAGCATTTTATAAAATTACTTTCACTCTCAAAATAACATGGGAAGCAGATGACTACTACTTCTTGTTTAAGTAGTTATTTTGTATGGTCACAGTTTCTTAATTCTTAATGATGTTGTGTAAAAAGTTCCAGATTTATTTATTTATTTATTTTCTTCCAGAATTTGCACACATATAAAAACAACAAAATATCAACAAGGCACAAACTGTCATTTTGAGAGGGAATAACTACAGACATTAACACAAATTTCTTTATAATGTTACAACCAAAATGTTAATGTTGTCATCCTTGCTGAAGTAAGCCAGGTGCTGCTAAGCTGCAGAGCTTTCCCTCACCGTCTCTGTCACAGCAGGGAGCTCTGCTAGCTCTTGAGCTGCTCTGAGCTGTAACTGCAGTGCAAAATAGAAATGTCGTACCCTGCTCTCAGTGTACCATGATTCAGGATTTATTCTGGCTCATCAAAAATGATGATTATTCTTTGTTTTATGAGATCTATGGAGGTGTTTAGTCATTTCAGACCTCTTGTATTAATGTTCCTCTTGCTGAAACCAATAGACACCTTTTATTGACTTAACTATGGGGAGACTAGAGCCAGTGGCTGTTTTCCTGCACTTCTGTTTCATTATCTTGACCAGTCATTTTTTCTCCTACTGATAAATGTTCCAGGTCATGTTAGTGACATCAAAACATTTTTCAGCACTGAGTAATATCAGTATCTGCCATCATTTTTAAATGACAATGTCAGAGCATTCAATAGCACCAAAAGTAACACTTAGTTGCCTCTTTTCTTCCTCTCTCTTCCACCCATTGGTGGCTAAAGTACTGAGACTTGGAAGTCTTACCACCTCCTGATATTGCTGCCTTGCTGCTTGCCAAAATCCATCCCATTTGCCATTGGCAAAGAAGGCTAAGGAACTTTTGGTGACTCATCTGGGGGTGGAGTGGATGATGGAAGTGAAGAGTGAGAATCATGGCTGTAGCTCAAACACCAGGCCTGGGATGGAGCTGATGTTTTATTTCATAGTATTTAGCATGAAGGTGGTGGAATTGCAACACTGACCATCTTGGCACCTTCCAACTCACCCTGAATTCTGTGGAATTTCAGTATCAATTTCTGTGGCATGCTTGCATGTGCTAATGAGGGTCTCCAAAACTAACAAGAAAGGAGTCAGAGAAATGGAGAAGGAAAAGACAAGCAAGAGGACCAGTTGAATACTGCTGCCAAGTTTTGCTAGAGCTGTGTAGCTGGCTCTGTTATTCACTTCCCGTGGCATTTACTGGTGGGCTGTGATAGACTACAGGGCTTAATTATTAGCACCAGCACATATGGTTTCTGGATGGCCATCTGGGAAATGTAAATGAAACACTAAAAATATATCAATTAGCACATTTTTCTTACCGCAGGATTCTCTGACAGATTGTATGGCAGGCTAGAACCAGAACAGGCTGTGGTATCTTCCCTAAGAGAAAGACAAAGAAGGAAAAGTGGATGATGGCCCTATCATTTGGTGCTCAGTTTTTGGGTTCAGCAAAAATAGCACTGTTGCAGGGGAGGGAGGTATTGAACCAAATATGTCTGGTTCCAATATACCTCCACCTATTTCTGTTGATGCCATCTGAGGTGAAGGCCCATGGCAGCGGTGGTGGCAAGAAGTGCCAGGAAAGTGGCAGTAGCTTGGCAGCAGGAGAATGCAGGGGGGCTGGAAGGAGCCAGGGGACAGGGGAGCTGGCAGGACCAGGGGCTGCACCTGTAACAAGAGCAGGGAGCTTGAGCTCTGCAAGCAGTGCCAGAGTCCTGACCTCTCTCAGCACATTTCCTGCACATTTAGGCAGCAGTCTGTGCCTTGCTTCTCTGCTCTGGACTCCTGTGTGCAAAGCTTTTCTTGGCTGGACATGCTACTGCATGGTTAGTGTTCTCTGGCCACATGGGCTTGGGGGATAGGTTCCTGGTGTGTAGGCTTTTCTTGGCCTCTGTCACAAGGTAATTATATTTTGACCCTGATGCTTTGACACACTTCTTGCCTTGGTCTGCAAAGGCCAAATAGACATGTATTTAACAGCTGAAACACAATATGTTCAGACCTGTTTAGGTGGATCTGAGCAGATCTTTTTGGATAGGTGTAGATTTTTTCCTATAGCTGGGAAAATGTTTTCCTACATGTCCTCTTTTCATTTTATTATCTTATCTTTATTATCATTCAAAAGCACAAGCATGCAGGCAGAAAGATATCATGGGCATGTGCTGGGCAAAGATTTTCAGGTGTTCAAGGCCTCTGCAAAATACTGATATGTTTGCAAAAATACTTAGGTTGGATATTATGAGAAATTTCTTTACTGAAAGAGATTTGCAGCATTGGAACAGGCTGCCCAGGGAAGTGGCTGACTCACCATCCGTGGAGGTCTTTGAGAAACAAATAGATGGAGAACTTAGCATGGTGTAGTGGTGGACTTTAATACTGGGTTAAAGATTGGACTAGATGATCTCAGTGATCTTTTTCAACTTAAATGATTCTGTGATTCTATGGTTCTATGATCCCTTTCTATGACCCCCTTTACTCATCTGAACTCCCCACATACCTTTTGTCCCTCTGTGCCCACTCTTTCTTGCTTCCTGGATGTGTCTTGATCCTGCAGCAAAATTGAACACTATCACACCTATGGTAAGGACAAACTGTGAGTAGTTCAGACCCACACAAGTTTGGGTACAGTGGCAGAGTGTAACCCTTAGGCAGGGTAAGGAAGTATGACACATCACTTGAAACTGGAGCGAAAGCATTGACTACATTCTATGGAAATAAAATACTCCAGAGTGGAGTCTGAATGTCTGCATGAGGATGAAGCTTTCTCACCTGCCTGCTCTGCAAGTGAATTTCCAGCCTGGTGGGCCATGATTCTCCTTGCTATCTCTTTATGAATCTTTCCAGGCAGATGTGCAACCAGAATTCCGCCTCCCCTTCTGGGTCTTCCAGCTTGTCCTTCTCTCTGCACCCCTGTAGCCCCAGATCCCACCTGCTTGGAGCCCTCTCCAGCAAGGCCTACTTGTGTGTACATCACCTCCTCTTAGTTCCCTACACTTCAAAATGATCTCCCACTTCAAATCATCATATGGCACACTTCAAATCATAATGTAACTCACTGGTAGCTGCATGAGGTGCATGCAACTCCATATGGTTCAGTTTCTGAGATCACACATGAGCTCAGGAAATATAAATAGATACTATCCCTATCAGGTCCTTGCTGCTCTGCAGTATTAGATATAGGTTTTTCCCCTGTTGCTTGATCTTTTAATTTTTCTCTCAACTTTTTCTCCATTACTGCTGATTAAGCAAAACCACACAGACTGTCAGAGAGAGGAAGCCACCATTATTTACATTAAATTTTGACAAAGTGAACGCCCTGATAAACCAGGTCACAGAGGACACAGATCCTGCTTGGTTTTTCTTGTGGATTTTCTTCTTTGTTTTGAAGGACATTTACAAATGTACTGCTCTTTCTACACATAAATGACTTTCTAAAAATCCTAGACCTGTTCAAATGTATGTCAGCAAAACTCTTAAGAGGAAATATTTACCAGACAAAGGAGATGGTGGAGATTTAAATGCTGCTTCTTATTAGCTCATTGGTTATTAGTAAAGGCTGTGGCTTATTTCAAATAACTACAAGTAACAACAGCAAAGGTGACTGGTTTCCCAGAACTGCAACAGTATTTGCTGAAGGAATAACAGGCAATGCTGTGACAAAATTAAGCCTTGTTAAATGCTTGTTAAGCTCTTCACTACATGGATAATTGCTTCATATTTCTCCTGTGCTAATATTAAAATATATCTTAATTAAATTTTTGTGTCATATGTGTAATTAATTTTTAAAAAGAATGTTTCATCCTTTATTCATTTAAGATTGTTACTAAATCAACAACACACACACATATTTTCACCTTTGTTAAGTAAAACTGGTCCATACATGGGCCACTACCAAGAATATAAACCTGGAACTTCTTGAAGCCTCAGACCCAGTAGTAACCTACAGCAGAACTGAGCCATCTGTAGGTCTCAGCTGGCCGTTTACTAATTGATTCTTGACTCACAGAAAGAGCAGAATAAAGTATTTAGCATACATACCCTCTCTCCTGTCTCTTATGAGGGACTGTTGGAGAGGGCTAATTTGATGACCAGGTTATAAACAAAACAACAGAATTGGAGCTAGGAAAAATACAAAAATGTGAAATACACATTTTGATCTCATCAATGTGTATAAATACCTGAGTTGTGGGAGACAGAGGGATTTGGCCAACCTCTTTTCAGTGGTTTGCGGGGACAGGACAAGGGGTAATGGCCACAAGATAGAGCACAAGAAGTTCTGCACCAACATGTGAAAGAACTTCTTCATGGTGAGGGTGATGGAGAACGGAACAGGCTGACCAGGGAGGTTGTGGAGTCTCCTTCTCCAGAGATATTCAAAGCCCATCTGGAGGCCTACCTGGGCAGCCTGCTCTAAGGAACCTGCTTTGGCAGGGGGGTTGGACGCAATGCTCTTCTGAGGTCTCTTCCAACCCCTATAATTCTGTGATTCTGTGATTCTGATTCTGTGAAAATATCTTCCACGTTGAAGGTTTTGTCACAGGATATATGAACCCATGGTGGGCTGTGACAGTGTTCCATAAATTATGTGATGTGGCATCCACACTGCAACAGTGATGGTGAATTCTCCTCTTCCCATCTTCTTTCTGTCTTGTTTGGTACTAAGAAATACTTTGGCTTTGGCCATGGCTTTAGGTGAGGCCACCAGAAAAATCCAAGACCTCAGAAAAAGCTGAGATGGTTTTACATCCTGGGGGGTTTCATCTTGAGACAGTCTCCGAATCCCAGAGTTGTCACAGGCTATTATCTGTGACTCTTCATGCTTTCCCAGTGGTTGGGCAGCCAAGAAAGCCACCCATATCCATCAAAAGAGTGTAACCGGCAGGTCAAGGGAGGTGATTGTCCTCCTCTGCTCTGCTCTCATGAGACCCCTACTGGAGTCTTGCATTCAGCTCTGGGGCCCCCAGCACAAGAAGGACATGGAAGTATTAGAATGAGTCCAGAGGAGGGTCATGAGGATGTTCAGAGAACTGGAGCACCCTGTGTAAACTGTCTGTGGGAGATGGTGTTATTCAGCCTGCAGGAGAGGTGTCTCTGTGGATGTCTTATAGTGGCCCTCCAGTACCTAAAGGGGGCCTATAGAACAGTTGGAGGAGGACCCTTTGACAGGGAACATACTAATAGGATACAAGGAGTAATGGTTTTAAACTGAAAGAGGGCAGATTTAGATTGGATATAAGGAAGAAATTATTTACTCAGAGGGTGGTGAGGCACTGGAACAGGTTGCCCAGAGAAGCTGTGGATGCCCTATCCCTGGAAATGTTTAAGGCTGGGTTGGATGGGGCTTTGGGCAACCTGGTCTGGTGGGGGGTGTCTCTGTGCATGTTGGGGGGGCGCGGTTAAAGCCCTTTCCAAACCAAACTATTGTATGATTCTATGATCTCTTGTTACTGGCTTTGTTATCAACCAAAATATAATGAGAAGAAGCTATCTCTTTCTTTCAAAGAATGGTATGCAGGATTTTAAATAAACAAGTGTTTTAAAGTGAAAGGACAGCTAAAACCACATCCAAAAATCTGAAGTAAAGAGTTTTGTCTATGCAGTCAGTATGCACAAAGAAAATGTTCTAAACATTTTCTGCAATTATACGACAATAATTTTATTTTGAACTTCTATCCACAGCAAAATGCCTGTTAAAGGACGATATGAAAAATGCTTATTGCAGTATACTGGTGAGTAGACAGATGAGCTGAAAAAATATTTGATTTAAGCTTGTTTTCCTTATGCACACCACTTGAGAATCACAAACCTAAACAGTTTGTGACTGTATCATGACAAAATTAAAGTCTTTTTATGTCAGTGCTTGTTAGTGGAGTGTTAATTTTTCAGATATATTATTGAGGTTTTCTTTTTCCTCTGAAAACAATTATTCTGGCCAAATACAGAACAGATAAAACAATAATTTCAAAATTATTCCTTAAATTATTCTAAGCAAAGTGGTTCTGTCTTGGTGATGGTAGGAAGAGCAGCAGAACCAAGTGAAATAGTGTTATGTTCCCTAATTTGGATTAATAACTTCTGAGCAATGAGGTATCATTAATTTGCCCGCCAATCTAGTTCTTGTATATTCCCTGCTTATATTTTTCTTGATTTTGCAAAACTTCTTGTACATTGCAGCTATTTGGAATCAATATGAAACCTACATTTCAGCTGCAATGGCATTTGTAATTGTGACTTCTTAGGAGGACTTTATAGAAAGCAGCACATGACAGTAAAACCTGAGGGCTTTTATATATACATAGAACCTGTATGCTGGTTTAGTAATTCCCAGACTATTCTGAACACTAATGTGTTAATTAGTGGCAATACTAATCAGTTTCTTAGGAGAACAAACATCTAATACACATAGAAAGCAGTCTGTGATTTCAGAAGATGAAGTCTTTGGCAATTATAATAATTTAATTATACCAGTTCATGCATCACCCCTTCAGATGTTCCAACACAGAGGTTTGTGCAGCTGCTGATGAATCAGACTAAGGAGATCATCAGCTTCAGAAAACAGTTTTTGGGAGTGTTTCTAAAAATGGGATCTGTTTATAAGCTGGTTCACAGTGCCTTATGACATTGCAGCACAAAGAGCTGTGCCAGCACAACTGGCACAGGGTAGGAATGAGTAATAGGTGGGATGGATAAGAGTATTTTACATTGGCATTACTGCCAAAGACTTTGTATTTTTACAGATAAAACATTGACTTTGTCCTTTACAGCCACATAGTAAATTGTATAAGGCACTGCAAAGTAGTATGCAGAATGTGAAGAATGGACAAACAAAAGCTATTAGACAGTAAATATACCGGTTTTCCCTTTTCTGTCTCCTCTGTATTGCTTCTGTTGTGCATATTCAAATACATAGTTTCAACACCACATTTATACCTTTGTACTTTAGCACAGATACCTACATTCCTCACTGATCTTTGTCCAGAGCTGGTGTCTTATTCTTGACAGCATGTCCCAGACATGTTGTATTTGTCATTACAGACAGCTAAGAGCTTTTGCAAAGGTCTCAGTTTTTTTCCTTTCCTTAGCAACTTGGCGACAGACACAGCCAGCAGCATTCCAGCCTCTGGAGTAACTGGTCAGTATAGTCACAACAGAAATCTGTAGTCTGCATTCAAAGTGGAGAAAATATTAGGATCAGCCCATAAAATATCCCCAGATTTTTTTTTAAGCTATTCAGTCTACAAGGCATTTTTTCCTCCTTAAAGGGCATCTTGGTGGACCAACCATTTCTCCAATGCAAGCTGTCTCAAGTCAGAAAGCCTAGAGGTGTAATACTAATCTAGTGGTGCGACAGTGGCACAGATTTGGAATTCCAGTTTCCTACTGGAGTTACATATAGTTTTGCATTAAACATCAGCTTTTGCACATGCACATGCACACACAAAAACACATACAAATACACTTCTCTCCTTCTGTATATGCAATCTAATTGGCTTGTTTAGAAGAAATCATGTCATATATGAGCTGCTTGCAATGCTACCTACTTAAGTGGCTTCCACACTTTCTACTGAACATGTCTAATAACTGCCACTCCCAAATGTAGATATTGCTGAACCTTCCTGAGTTGTTAACCCTGCCTCATCTTTCATCATATGTGTAGAGATGCAGAATATCCTAGCACCCACATATCCTCCTCACTGCTTTTCTCTTTTGTCCTCATGTTAGAAATTACATTTAATGTGGGCTATATACACAGAAAGGGTATGCTAGGTCAAGAAGTTTCCCCTTCCAAATAAACAAACACATTGCAATTCCTTCCTTTCTCTCAGTCAGTAGAAAAAGTAAACATAATTTGATTTCAGCTTGGAGGATCAGAGACTGAAGTATTAAACTCATCATTTGTTTCTCAGTTTGCTCAAGTCTCTTGTCTTCTGCATGTGAAAAGATGAGCAGAACTGCACCTGCTTTCCATAATGTTTGGACCTAAGAATAGTGTATGAAGAAAGAAACAAAAAATGCCATTGAAAAAAAAAATAAATGGAAAAATCAAAGCTGGTGTTGAAGTCTTTAAAAATATTAGAACATTTCCTTAATGAATATAAACATGTGTGAGCATTTTCTTTCCAATGCTGGATACACTTATAATATATGGTTAAATTACAGTCATATGGGGTTTGCTGCATTCTCTTAAATATTTCTATTATGTACTGAATGAAGTGTCAAGCTCTGTAATGAATTGGTTTGTTCTTTAGATAGTGTCGGACATACTCATGTTCCCCTGAACTCAATGTGTGTGGGAGACTCAGCTTTTCAGGTGGTGTATAACTTCTTGCAAGATGAGGGCCCCAGCTTCTCCTCTAGATGAAGTGTGTGAGCTACTTTTAAAATATATTTTTAGTTTTATGCAAAACATTCTTTCAGTGAGTCTGGTTACGTGTCAGCCTAATTCCCACACACCTCAAGCACAAATTACCAAAGCAGTAAAAGCATGTTCAAATTCCAAATATGTTTTAGTGCAGCACATTTTTTAAGAATTTCTTTTTTCTTTCTTTCCTTTTTTTGTTTTGTTTTGTTTTGTTTTGTTTAAAGCTGGTTAGTGCAGTATTAGGTAGGTCACTCTGGCCACATTCCCAGAATTTAACAGTGGGGGCCTTGTGGAATGCTAAACGATGTGTATAACAGCATTCAGGCTCTCTGTGAGCCAATCCGTCAAAACATTTGCTGCTTTGAAAATGTGTTCTTCAAAAAATGGGCATATGGAACTTATTAGACTATTTGATGGAGTTTGGGCAGCCAAGCCCAAGAGACGCATAAAAACATTTGAGGACACAATTCTACCTTAAGGTAATAGGATCTCTAAACTTTTCTTTTGCAATCAAAACCATAAAAAAAAAAAAAAAAAAAAAAAACAGGCGAGAAACATCCTGAATGGAGACGTCTGACATTCCAAACAGTCACAAGACCCTAAGTAAAGAACTTGTAATAGTAGTAAAAAAGTAATGTTTTGATTGTAGCAATGGCTGCTACATTTGGTTTGTTCCCTTGGTGGAGTGTATTGATTCTTGGCTCTCTAACAGTTTAAGTTCAAGTTGTAGTGAGGAGCTCTGACTCATGATTTCACTGCAGTGGATTCCTGTGTCTCTGGTGCATTGGCAGTGAGGATCAATCAGTCACCTTGGAGATGAAAAAGACAGTTCTGCAGAAGAGAGAAGCTGACATTTTCCATCACCTGCTGGTACCTTCACCCTCATCCCTTTGGCATGGGGAGTACAGAAAGACCCCAAAGTGAGTAGGTTTTTCCTCCTGCAGTGTTAAAAAATAAGGTGAACTGCAAAAATGAAACATTAAATTGTGGCTTTGGTAGCCACAGCAAGAGATAGCACTGGGTTTTGCTGCTCCAGGAGTAGGTCTGGAGTGGACTATTACATGGAGCCATTCTTTTGGGAGAGTAGGAGGAGGGTGGAGTAACCTGTGTCAACCTTGAACTCTGTCCCTTCCTACCTTCTGCACTGTCACCCCTCTGATCATGCAGCTGTGGTCTGTCCAAGCTCTTCATCATGTCACACTGATACCCTTGATCGCTGTATCAAAGAATTTAAAGGAAACCCTGTTTTTGTGTAGAGGCATCTTTGCTGGTTGTCATCACTTTAGCCTCCTTTATAGAACTGTGTGTTATAGGCCAGCATAGTATTTATGAACTTCTGACCAACTTTTCCAGTCCTGTAAAAAGACTGAAATCTAAGGTTTGAGATTCTATTTTGCTGATATACCTGTACTCAAGGATAGTTCTCTTGATGTGTGGCTGTTAGTGCAAGTGAGGCAAGATGTGTTTATGAGGTATTTTTCTGGACAAATAAGCTTCAAAATGGATTATTAGCTTTAAGTAAGGTTTTTGTCATTTGCTGCTGTAGTGTAGAGCAGTCTCTGTTGTCTTACTGCTTGAACCAGGAACTGAACTGCATAGCATGTTTTGAAAATTGTGGTGCTGTCATCTCACTTTGGTGCTCTTAAGAGGAAAGCAAGTTTGTAATCACTGCAGGAGTGATGGACTATAAACCCATAGCACCGAATACTGCATTATCAAGTGATGACAGTTATTTGCCATCAATATTGTTGACATATCTGCAATATGAGTCACATGCCCCACCTTGCACTTCTTGTCTTGTCTCGATCCAGTTCTGACTTGCAGTGCCTATCCCCACTGTGCCCCCTCTTTCAATCAAGTTTTACATCCTGAAGGGCAGGATGGTGCTGTGTGTTCAATCTTTCTTCCCAGGAAGCAGGGAGAGGGAAGGGGCTGGAGGTGGGCTGCTTTCTCACTTCTATGATCCAGCAGGCAACTTGCCTTTTGCTTCCTTGCAGCCAGACCAGACTGCTGCCCATGTGGTGCTCTCAATGATTGCATGTGAGGAAAGATCCTGGCATTGTCACTGCTGCATTTTTTCATTTTTTACAGTAAAGTAAAGCATCCCATAAACCAGGGCTCAGCCCTGAGGCATTGTAATGGCTAAGTAACAGAGTTTAAGGAGGGAGACTGAAACATCTCCACCTTCCATCACAGCCCCTTGGAAACCTCATTGACCCTTGTCCAACAAACTTAATATGGTATTTGGCAATATCATGAGACTTTATTTGTTATCATTATTATCAGGAATTCAAATGGCAGTACCCCTATCTACTCTGAAGAAATGCTGTATTGTTTTGTTATGTAAAGATCCTTGAAGTAAGCTATGGCATCCAGCAGAAACTTTCCTTTTTACTTTATTCCCTGTATTTGGATGAGACTCCCAGGACAGAAAAAACTTCCTGAGAACTGGACACTGCTCTATGAGTGGAAACTTTTGAAAAGGGAAATAGCCTGTAATGGGCTTGTGGTTGCCTCCATTACTAGGCTGCAGTGAATAAGTGAAACAAGTCATACAGCAGATATACTTCCAGATCCCTTTGTCACTGATTTTTCCCACTTGAGGGAAACCAATCTGCCACATTCAAGAGAATTTTCACAAGGCAGAGAGGCATGACTCTCAAGCCATGGTTCTGGATCCAGGGCAATATTTTGCCTGTGGTACTGGTAGGAAAGAAAATAATCTTAAAACTACCTAGATAAAAATTTCAGAAGGGCTGTGCTTTAGCTTTCTGCCTTCCCTTTTGAAGTCAGGGACTTCTCTCATTGTGTTAGACTTTAACAGACTCAGAACAATGTTAAACTCCTTTAAAAAAACCCACCCAATGTTTTCATTGCATGGCTTTATCAAATCAGAAGTGCTGAAAAGCATTGTGGGATTTTGTAATACCCAGAGGTGGACTCCCCGGTCCATTCGTGTTAGTCTTATCTCTACAGGATGTCTTTGATTCTCTTCCTGACACCGCAAGAGTAGAGCTGTGGCTGATCCTCTGTTGTTGCCTGCTTCATCCCACTGTGGCAAAATATGAAGGAAAGTCAGGAGCAACATTACCCCCTTGAGCTGCACTGGCTGTAATTGTGCTAGAATGGGTGGCAGTGCATTGTGTAGGATGGTCCTTTCCTTTCTGCCATCTTCTTTCTCTTTTCTGTCATATTTCTTTTCTTTTCTAATGTGTATCACTGTAGTTCCCAGCTGCTCATGGTCCTGTGCATATGCTTTTTCTGGAAAGTTAGTCATTCAGTACTGGCTTCTGTCTTCACAGCTGAGTTTTTAAAGACCAGGTTGCTCCATTTGTTCCTCCAAACTCTGTGGCAAAGTACATCATCTGGTCTTAGCTCATTGCATTTTATTTATTTATTTATTTATTTATTTATTTATTTATTTATTTATTTATTTATTTATTTTTGTCATGGTAAATATGGATTCATGTTCAAGGGATTCAACTATCACACCTCCATTTAAATTCCTTATCAATTTTTAGAAAGCCTTTAAAGTGAAATGTGTTTTCTTAAGTCTCACTGATTCGCCATTCAAAGTTCAGTCCTGGAGTAACTAAACAAATGAAACATTTGATAGTGAGATCTGCCTGCATTCAGCTTTATGTTGTGGTTGTTATCTATTGAGCCATTAAGGCTTGTTCTGCTTAAGTTATTTTATTTATATAATTTTAATTTATTTTACTTTGGTGTTCTACAGCCAGTTCCTAAGGGATTTGTGCCTGGAAAAATTAGAAGAATGAACCATGTAAGTCCATGAGAGAGGCTATAAAACAAACATTATACCATGTGTGGGGTAACATTTTTTACTGCAAGTGGCTGCTCTCACTTTCTGGCATTTATACACATGGCCATCTGTTTGAAGGCTGTTTGAAGTGGCTGAATTCCAGCATTTATGTAACTTGCCTTTTGAAAGGAAATGACATCATTTAGTTTCCTGAAGAATATTACCAATGCCAGAACTTAGGAAATAAAATTGACAATAAATAGAATATGTATTTTTAAACCTTTTTCCCTGTTAGAGTAGGCCACCTCTCCATGCCAGTCTATGCCTTCAAAGGAATAGCAAGCCCAGGAAAAACCATTCACTTCACAGGCTGTTTTGACACATGCTGCTAGCCATGGACTGCAAGACCCTGTGCCTTACGCATTTGCTGAAATGAGATCCATTGAGACAGAACTGAGCTAATACAATAGCAAAATCTGTCAGTTTCCCTGAATGTGACTCCATTGAAAGATATAGACATAAACTAACAAGCATAGCAACTTCAGAATTAGACTGGATGAAGCTTCAGCACTTTCAAGTGACCATGAATGCTGTAGCTATTTGTCATGCCTGGAAAAATACTGCAACTCCATTAATAGGAGCTAAGCAGTTTAATACAAACCCATATTAAGGTTTAAATTGAAAGAAAGTTTATGTTATTAGAGTCTGCATATGGGCTCTGTATGTTCTGAGACATTTGTTTTAAAACTTTGCCAAGCTATAAGGGCTCTCAGCTGGTGATTTCAACTGAGCCCTGTTGAGTTACATCACATGAAGGCTTCCTCCTACTCTGTCTAACCAGGAACTTTTCAGACTTTTGTCTTGACTGATAATTCCTGGTTTATTACATGCTTTGTGATTAGAAGTAAGCTGTCAAGTGAATTAAAAACCTTTGGATCACCTAGCTAGCAGCCCAAATAAAGTAACAAGGTCTTATTTTTTTATTGAGGGTTTTGTTTGGAGTTTGCATTTAATTTTCTTTGTCTGATAGGAAAAGCCAAATAGACAAACCATACCACAGGGCCAGAAAGGTGAGCTTTGATCACAATTTTGGTCTTACTACTGAAGGTATCATTTCAAAGCACTTTTACAGTTTCAAGGACCTTCATGTTTAACCCTAATGTGAACTAATGACAAACTAGCTTCGGTTTCCAGAAGTTTTGTTATTTCCCATGATTAACTGTTTATAAAAATACTTATTAGATACTATTCAATCTGTTCTATAAACTTTAGTGTAGCTGGATTTTAATCCATGACTGGTTTATTAAACAAATTCAAGCTATTTTTCACATTCTTATACTTCTGAAAGTTTTTCTTAACAAAGTCATCATTTCTGTCAAAAGGAAAAGGAAATGGGGAGAAAGGTTGGCTAATGATAACCCTTAATAATTTATGGAATTCATATAATCTGCTATTTTATGTTTATGACGGGCCTTGGATATTCTCCAGAATATGTGGAAATCCGAGAAGCTTACCCCTGTACATTCTGAGAACAGTACAAACCAGCACAAAAAATATTGCTACCCTCTTTGCTTTCCTAAAGAAAGTAAATATACTTAGTATCAAGGTAGAGATACTTGCTAACAGGCAAATAGTGGCTAAAAAAGCTATGGTTTTATATGATAATAATAATATGAAAGTCAAGTTTAGTCAGAGAAGGGAGCAATAAAAGAGCTTATTTCTATTTGATTAATTGTAGAGTTAATCATAAAGTTAATCATGTAAATGACTTCCTGAATGTAGATATCTGTCTAAATTAAAGTCTAACTGAACATTACTAAGCCATAGAATTGTTATGAGAGAATACTGAAAGTCACTGAAGTTAGAGAGCAATTATCTAGTGGATTACAAAGGAACGGTTTTAAATTCATTAATTGAAACTAATACCAAAAATATAGTCATAATTACAGCATACTCACTGTTACAGATTGTTAGCGTAGGAGTACTACAGTAAAATTGGCATTCTTTGCAGATGCTATTTGTATTCTTATAAACTAACAGTAAGTCTCTTGAATCATCAAGTCTCTCAAATCCTGTTATTTTGAAGTGTGATCATGATCATCATAAAGGAAATGTCTCTAAGTATGAATTTAAATTTGACTAAATCCCCAGAAATAAATGGTTGGATAAATATTAAGCTACGTATTTCCTCCCAGGTATAAATATATATTTTGGGTAGCCAGTGAGTCTGAAAAAGACAAGCATGAAAAACAAAACAAGAAATAAAAATCCTTTCAAAGGCACTTGCTCAAAGAACTATAATCTCAATCAGTTGGGTACACATTTTCTTTAATTACTTCATATTTTCAGATTCTTAACAAACTCCCTATCTGTTCAGTATAGAGGTCAGATACAGGATTCATCCTTGAATTTAGACCCTATTTTTAGTCCCCACAGGTACTATGGGTGCTCTTATATCAATCATATAATCACAATCACATATTTTTGTTGTACAGTGCACAGAACCAGTTTTACCCCTGCTTACATGAAGACAGAATAATGCTGTGACAGCCAGCTAAAGAAGAGCAAGAAAACATCACAGAAAAGGATGATTATTTCCCACTGATTTTTCAAATCAATCAGTTTCATATCAGGACAAAACAGAGTATGCATTTTCAAGTAAAAAACTATGCCATTTTCTCATCTACCAGAAAGAGCAGCACAGACCTGGTGGAACTTTGTTAAAGACTGTATAAATGGTTCTAAACTTTGCTTTTCCTATGCATTGCTGGGACATGCTGGCAGAGATATTTGTTACTGTGTACTTCCAGCTTCAAAGTTAGCCTTGTATGACCCCCTTCTTCCTTAATGCATTTTTTGCTATCAGAGCATCAACAAAGACACGCACCTAGAAAAACAAAGACATGTAGTCATTGTAACTGTGCAAACAGTTAAGTAACATCAAGGCAAGATCCAGCCAGCCCCTATTTGTGCACATGTGTAGAGCACTCGGTTCATAACTATTATTCCTGTGTTACGCATCTCTGTAAATGCTCGCAGGCTGTTAAACCCAGAAAATGGGATTATGCCCTCTCTTTTATCACTGTAAGGATGATTTCCATAGGGTCCCAGGTATTTGTACACCTGTGTTAAAACTTCTGAAAACTAACGATAATTTATCACCTACCTTTTCTATATAATGTACACAATTTTCTAGCCAATCAGCTTTTCTTAAAAATCCACATCCTTCTCAGAAATAATTATTTGTGCTTAGCCAAATGACATTTATTGTGATTTTTGTAGTTATTAATTCCATAATTCCTTTTTTTTTTTTTTTTTTTTTTTTCTAGTGCTCTGCATGCTTGTTTTTGGTGTGGTAGAACATGGGGGAATCTGGCTTAAATTGATTGAGCACACTGATGATCAGCAGGTCCAGACTGGGTACCTAAATATCAATGCATCTGCTTCTGTAGATTTTGGTTGCTTTTTTTTTATTTTTTTTATTTTTATTATTTTTTTCCCCATGTCTTCTTAAAAACAACAAAAGTCCTTCAGATTTCCCTGAGTCTGAAGCATATAAGAAATGAAGAAGCCCATAAGTATTTCATGTCCCTAGGAAATTATAGTAACTGAATATATATATATATATTCACATATGTTATATATATATATATTCATATTATTCATTATATATATAGTCATATATATATTCATATCTCTTCTGAAAGGAAAATTTCTGAGTTTTATATTTATGGCCAAACTGAAATTTTATTTTACTTTTTTTTTTTTTTTTTTCCTAAAGAATGAGGAGCAATTGGTGTCTCCCATTGCTTTGTAGTCCTGGTTGAGTAAGCCAGAGCTAAAGAGCCCTGTGATGAGAAGCAGAAACTTCTAACATGACGATCGTTCAAAATGTTTGGAAATCTTATGGTTTTCTAGGTTACCAGCTAAGGTATGGAAAGTCTGAAAAACCCAGAGCCAACAGGTGAGCTGGCAGGAAACAATGCAGGCTTCCAAAAAAACTCTTCTTGTATTTTTGGCAGGAATAGTGGTTCATGAAAACTTATGCAATTTTTGAAAAAAAAGAGCCATATGTATGTCTCCAAAACTTCCAAGTCTTCCTAAATGACGGCTTTGAATCAAAAAAAGCACACAATATCCAGAATTTTCTGGTGGTATCACCTCTGTTCACATTATTGTGGCTGTGGTTACAGCCTGAGCAGGGATATAAACAGGGCTTTATTCACCCTAAATCCTGAGCGAGGGTATGTTTGAGACATGAAAATCTATCCCACAGGAAGAAGTCTTGTTCAGGCTAACAGTGTCAGAGATGTACTGGTAGAATGGATTAACTCTCTATCTAACAAAATTAAATACCATGATTATGTGGTAGAAAACATGAAACAAATATGTGAATGCAAAACATGGAGCATAACACCATTTCCAAACAGTTTCAACATTTCTGCAGTAGTGATATAATTTTAAAATTTCTGTAAAGATACTTGTGGTGTGGAGGATTCAGTACTTTAAAATTTGTTTTCATTCCATCATGGGATGAAAACCAGAAATGCTGAAGCTCTCAGCAAAGGAGAAAGGGCCCTGGACTGTCTGTCCCTGTGGTGAAGACACTGCAAACCTCAACCACTTTCCTTGCTCGCCTACAAAGCAGGCCAATAGGAGAAAAGTGTTATGGAAAGAGATTTGTGTTTGAAGGCTTCAGTTTCCAGAACACAACTCCCTTCCCTGCTCATCTTGTCTGGGGCCTATGAGATGGGACTGCTGTTGTAAGGCCAATGTAAGGCATGTTATAAGGTCCTGCCTGCCTCATGGTCCCCTTGGCTCCCAGCTCACTTTTGCTTGCAGAGCAGCTCATCCAGGCTGCTCCTACAGAGGCAGGGATATTACTTGGAAATTGGGCAGCACTGAGGCCATCACAAGCACTTTGCTGGGCATTTACAGAGTGGGCAGGTGAACTGTAAGGAGTTGGGGCATGCTCTGAGAGGGTGGTCAGGCACTGGGACAGGTTCTCCATGGCAGCAGTCACAGCACAGAGCTGCCAGAGTTCAAGAAGTATTTGGACAATGCTTTCATACACATGGTCTGATTTTTGGGTGGTCCCATGTAGAGCAAGGAGTTGGACACGATTATTCTTGTTGGTCCCTTCTAACTTGGGAACATTCTGTGATTTTATGATTTCAGTGCCTGCCCTGTGTAAAGGAGTCTCTTAGATTCCCATTTGGGTTTCTTTGGAACAGGAATCAAATTGGTTTTGTGGTGTGTTTTGATATCATAAAAACAATCATGCTCAAACAAAAGTAGTAGATTTTTCATATTAACCCTGCATTTGTTTTCCTTTTTAATGACAATTTAGATAAAAGCATCAAGAACAGATAGTAAATACAAATAAGCAAAATTACAAATGAGAAATTCTGCTGAATTCCTGGGTTCAGCAGGGTTCTCAATGGACAAAAAAGTATTTTTTGGATAAAAATGGATAAAATGGATAAAAAAGTATTTTTAAATACTTCTGCAGAACTTTAAGCAATTTTCTTTAAGCAGTGTTTCTCTGAAAATAATTAAGGCAACGAGTGATACATGCTTACTCTGCAGTGTAGTTCCTGGCCTTACTTGATATGTTTGCTTTGACAACATTTTCCACTGTCAGCTTTTCAAAGCCAGCAGACCTGGCTTCCCCCTTATGCCCAGTGCTTATGCCCGACCTGACATTCTCAGATCATGGGTTGAAATTAAACATGTGTATGTGTTGCTGTATGAGTGGAAATGAAACTTGCAGCATTTCACAGAAGTGTGAAGAAGTATTTCAGAGCTTTCTTCTGCATTCTAAAGCACAGAACTTGGTCTACAAACACATGGAATTGTGAAAACATTCATGTGATGCCAAAATTTACTGCACATTCTTATCCAAAAGCCTGGACACAGCCTACAAAACAGGAATATCATTT
Source organism: Anas acuta (assembly GCF_963932015.1). Classification (NCBI taxonomy): domain Eukaryota; kingdom Metazoa; phylum Chordata; class Aves; order Anseriformes; family Anatidae; genus Anas; species Anas acuta. The sequence goes on from NC_089017.1 coordinate 9,401,662, forward strand.
ACACTGACAGCACAGTTTTATAAGTAGCTTTCTATTAAGCAAGTATTGACTTAACCCATTGATGTCCCTTTCTCAGGCTATTATCAAACCCATTTCAGTCTGTTGTTCTTGTAATAAACCTAAAGGACTCATGCAGCTGGTGAAAATGCATTCCGAACATTAGGGGAACAGTATGGGGAAATTCTTTTGCAGCAGAATTTACTGGAAATAGTTAGTCAGATTTTTGTACAGGACAGAGTGGCAGGGACTGCCAGGGCACAATTTCTGGCAGACTAAACAGCATGCAGATTGTCAGTGAAAATTGGCTTCTCATGCACATGTAAACCTGTCAAAGAACATTTTTCTAATGAAAAGTAGCAGCCTTAGTTGTGATAAAAATCCTTTTTACATGTTCCAAATAGCATTTATATGCCTCTAGAGGAAGATTGCTTGTCATCCCTGGAAGTGTCAGGGTGTCTGGCTGAGCAATGCAGTTCTGTGTTCCTGCAGACCCCAGCCCCCTCGCCTCACAGCGCAGTCCAGAAGTGTATTTATTCTTTTCTAGGCTTCAAAAACAGGAAGTGACATTTCAAGTAATTACAGATTTACTGTGAGCCCATGGCTGGTCCCTCTGCATTGTCCCTGCTTTCCTGTTTGAGCTTGGAGGAAGTGGCCAGAGGGATGGGGGAAGGGCATTACTCCTCTGACTGCAGCCTACATTACTTAGGGGAAGAGTGATGAAAACATATCCAAACCCTTGCCAAAGGCTTGCAAGAAATATTTGACATCTCACCTATAATAACAAGCAAAAGTTAAAGGTTAAATCACACACAGCCCAAGCATTTGGGAAAAGGATATGTTTATGTCATGAACTTCTGCTGGATTGTAAGGGAGTAGTGTGGGACAGCAGAACAGGCTCAGAGTTATCAGAAAGATACACTGGGCATGGTGTGACTATCTGTCAATGTGCAAAGCATCGATACATTTTTAAATATATTTATATTTTCATATCCAAATGCCCTTTTCAACTCTGTGGCTGTTCAGATGGTTAAATGGAGAGTGGTCAGGGGTGGACACCAGTGGCTACTTGCTTTGCCTGTGTGCATGTAGACATGAATTATTACACAAATACTTAGGTTTTCCATGCAGTATCATTTTTATAGGTAAACGTCACTATGGAATTAGAGAATTATTGGTTATGGTGTTGGTTATTCCTCTCATGTAATTTATGAAGCTAAAGAATCCAAGCTAGCAATGTCTTTTCTAAGATAATATATAGGTATTCTGCAAATTAAATTAAGGAAATACTGTCTTTGTTGCTCTTTGTTGCTAAGTGTCAAAACACTGCAGAAGCTACTTCAGTCAATATAATATTAATATTTTGCTGATTGTATTTCAGGGAAAATGATTTTGCTAGCCACTCCTTCTCTCATCTGCTGAAAAACAAAACAAACCAACCAACCAAACAAACAAAAAACCCACCACCACCACAACCAACCAACCAACAAACAAACAAACAAAAAAGTAAAATTTAGTAGACTCTGCTTTGTTAACTCAAATATTAGGGTTCTTATATAATTTCTAGTCACTCACTGGGAATCTACCTATACAAAGGATGATCCCCTAAAATGAAAATCAACCTTATCCAAATGTAATGAATATAATTTTTATTTTGTTACTATTTTCTTGTTTTACGTTTTGCCCAGCTGTTAGTGGGCTGGCATCTCTCTCATTTAGCTTGATCAATTTAAACAGGTACTCCAAACAAGTTTTTCCCTCTATCAGATAGTGCAGATGCACAGGAACTGCTAGAATACAATTTACCTTACCTGCCTTTTTAGATGCATGTACCACTGATAAGGGGAAGCTATATCAATGGTTTATATCAAATTCCTAATCTTTGTATGACTAATGTTAAAAATAAATAAATAAATATACTCACTGTAAGAACTGAAATTCCTATATTTTGCACAATTAAAAGTAAAAATAAGTTTGGAACAAGAAGTAAAGGCCAGTATTAATCCTCTGTGAATGTGTCCCATTCATTAAGAAAAATTGCACCAGTATATAATCATTCATAGTACTCAGTATTATATGCCAACAAGTTGTAGCATGAATATAAACATTGTGCTGGCAGGGAAAGAGTGACTTTTGGAAATTTTCCTCTAAGAACAGGAAAAGCTGCCAACAGCACCTGCAGAAAACAAAATAAAGTAGAACAATATATCAAATTAGTGTGTGGCATAGGCTTTCCTATTCATGTTCTATCAGGCTAGAGGTTATCAACATTTATTTAGTTACATGTATTAAACAATATGTATTGAGATATAGACATGGTGCCAGTAGTCCTCATCTATGAAAGGGTCTGGAATTTATTCCAGGATGCTTGATTATTTTATTTTTAGATAAATCCTTTCTCATTGGTGGTGATATGTTCCTCCATTCATTGTTAAAAATATTTTGCCTTAATGATTTTCTCTTTCCTGCACTAGGCAATTGTGATTTTAGTCTCAAAGGTCAGAGGCAAAGACCGAGTAATAAGCTTGTAAAGCCCAGATCCAGATGCTTAAACAAAAATAGTTGATCTGAGATTAATTCCATGGTTTTACTTGCATTGATATCACTCCCCCATTTCCCAAGTTACATACATATGCACTGGTGTCAGTGTCACTATAGTGTCATTTGTCACCATGCACAGGTGATAATGGAACCTTCCAACAGAGTTAGGAAGTCTCTTGAGTTTGTCATGTCTGGCATTTGCATCTTCTTCTCTCGTACCTCTATTGACTTTCTTCTTTACTTCAGTCTCTTATTTTGTCAGCTTTTCAGTGACAGATAGAGGTATAGGCCCACTGTATACTGCACTGTTTAAAAAATAGGACACTCACCTGACAAGTCAGAGACCGAAATGTTCCTCCAAATTGGATGGAGGAGATGTGAATCTGTTTCTCTACCACCTGGGTTTTGCTTTAATCATTGAACTCACATAATGTGGTTCAGAGAGTGGAAAATACAACCAGCTGGTGGGAAGTTCTGTAATAAGATTTTTTAGAGATTACTCAAAACAAAATTGAAACTTCTTCCTTTGGCTGTTCTAACAAAATAAAGAAGCTGTTATCAGAACAGCCCAGTTCATTATATAGGTAAGACCTCCACCTTTTTCACTATTCTTTTGGCTAACCTCACGGACTGGCCCTTTGCTATCCCTCATTCTGGATGTTCATATTGCAGTTTTTGTTTGTGTTTGTTTGTTTTTCCCTTTCATCTCCTCATTAATTCCTCATGTCCAGTCAAGAGAAATAAAAGCAGGGTCAAGGTGTATGACAAAGCACACTTAGCAGACATGAGTTTGTGTGAACAGACAGTGACAATTCAGACAAGAATAAACATAGTAACAAATTGTGTTGGAATTGTGTATAAAGCCATAAGGCTAAGAAGTGTTGGCTGAGGGACCTAAGATGTTGACTAAGATGCTGGCTGAGATGGCCTATATATGTCATCTTGCTCCACTGGTTACTCTGACTTTCCTTCTATGTTCTGTCTTCTGTCTTCTGTCTCTATCTATGTTCTATCTTCTAATCCTTGATCAATGTTTTAGAAGTCTGAGAATGGAAGCAGAATCAAATACATCTGTTTTGCCTCTCGATTATGAGGAGCTTGAAATAAGGATTTAGTAATGAAATAAGCATGAATTGAATTTCAAGTTTCAAAGGTATCGAAACTTTGAAATAATCAGTGCAGTGAAATTAGAAAAGAGGATGTGCTATGAACAGAGATCTTCTGAGGCCTCCCCTTTTCTCTGAAGAATTCTAAAAACAGTGTTCATGGATCCATGATCCAGGAAAGCCAATGCCACTGATCTCTGTAGAAATCTGCTTCTGTCCACTAGCAACAGAGCTCTTTGAACCTGATCAGTTGGTATATTTTCAGGGAAAATATCAGTTTTCATTTACCACAGTTTATATAAAGCATAACATCATAATTATACCTTTTTTTTTTTTTTTTTTCCTAAGCAAGTTATTTAACTGACTGTTGCTATTTAAAAAATAATGTTCTTAAGTTTCAGCACAGCTTCTTGTTAAAACTGTTTCCTTGAAATTCTCCATTTGGAGTAGCGGAGGCTAATGTCTCTACCCCGAGTGCTGTCACATCCACTTGTACAATGTTACACCTTACAACGTATCATAGTTATCATATCAAGTATATCATAGTTAAAATTTGAAAACCTTGATTATGAACTATTATTTTACCATATTATTTATAATTTCTTTGCCTAATGAACAATCTGACATACAAAATGTTGGGCTTCTTTTCATGTTCATATGTCCCAACCATACAGTCAAACATTGTCATTGTGTTACAATTTTAGAATCTCTTACAAGTTCAATTCAAGCACTCAGCTTTGATGGGATACAGACATCAAGTGCTCTGTCCCTTGAACTGTGACCTTAAACAACCAGCCTTTTTCCTTCCCCTTGGGAACCATGTGATTGCACTCTCAGCGGATAATTTTTCCTGGATTCTTTTAGGTATTTCCGACACAGTAAAACCATCCTGTTATCTCACTTTAAAAGTTTACTAATGAGCATTTTCATGACTTTTAAAAAATGTACGTCTTCTTTCTTTTTATCGCTTATCTAAAACCCCATGCTTTAGAAGTAAGAAAGGATCACAGATGTATTTTTTCACAAAGGATAGAATATGGGCAGTAGTAAGTAGTACAGTGCAGCTGTTATTCAAGAACCCTGACTGTAATATAAAAAAGAAAAATAGTTAAAAGGTGACATTTTTCACCAAAACAAAAATAAACTACATTTTACAACCAGCACAGAAAACATTGCGTATTCTCAGATTGTATATTCCAACAGGAAACAGTTCTCAGGAAGAAACTGTGCTTTTTTGTTTGTGTGACAATGACAGAACTAATGCCATTATAGGCTCATATCTTTGTCTTGTAGTCAGCAGTGGGAGTAGAACTGCTGGTTGGTATATTTGGGTAAATATTGTGTATTTATTCTGATCACTCATAAGACTAAATGAATAGTTTTGAAATTAAATATAAATTGGTTCAAACAATTTCATTAAAGGTGCTAATAATTTTTATAGCTATAGGTGTGGTAAAGAAAAGTCATTTGTATATTTTATGCATTTAGGAGACTACATCTTCCTCATTGTTGGACTTAAAGAGTTGGCTTGTGGATTAATCAACAATTTATTTGTTAATTCTTTTCCTAATCTTTAACAAGCTATTTCTGAATATGCTTTTATATTTAGTTATATCAAGATTTATGATAAAAATATCTGGGAAAGTATTATAACAGACTCTTTAAATGGCCATGTAACATCTCATTCTAAGTGCAATCAGGCATATCTGCTTTAAACTCCTGCTACATCTCCCAGTCATTAAATGTAATTTGTTTTAGAGTGATTAATGTTCATTAGTCCTGATTAACTATAAAGATTAATTATATGTGTCCTGTACTTTAATAAAATTCACCTTATACTACTTTTTTGTCTTAAGCTTCCTCCAGCTGGAAAAAGCAGTTACATTTCTGCAGTTATGTTTTGCAAGAAAACAGTTCAAGCAGGATTCAAAAGGCTCATGAGGTACATTTAGTCCTCTGAAGTAAAAACACATTTATCTGAATACTGTCTTCATTTAGTTTGATTTGCAATTGGAGTAATCCTGAATTATTCCACTGTGTCTGATGTAAGAATCTGACTCAACATCACTCCTATATGGCCTTCTTTTCCTGTGCAAACAGCCTTATAGTTAAATGAAATACAGTGGTGTTATCAATTCATATTTTGTCTGGGGAAAAAAATAATATATATATTATATATATATATATATATATACATATATATATATATTTACATGCAGAGGTGGGACCCATTCATCATAAATATAATGTACTTTAAAATGGTAATTTATTTGTTTATAAAGAAACACATATTCCCTGTGCTGAAAAAAAAAAAAAAATCTGCATGAGTCAAATAATTCTGTGCATGAACAACCAAGGCCTCCCAGTAAACCAAAATTCTGGCTTTATCTGATTTGTGTTTCTGAGAATACATATTCACTACACTTTCACTGCTTGCAAAAATGATTATCAGATGAGTAGTTGCTGACATACATAAGTAAATTCAAACCATTCATACTTCGCTTTCAGATCCCAAGAGTGGGAAAGAAAGAATGAAAGAAAACATTTTTTACAAGATTTTCCTTTGTGCCATCCACAAAAGCCTACTTTCTCCTATGTTTTTTCCCCATGTATTATGATTACTTATGTTTCCAGGCATCTGACTGCAAATCTGAGATCCAAGGGCTCAGTTACAAGTTATAAACTAAGTGACTTCATATTCCTCCTTCTTGACTTTTCTATTCTTTTGCTATTATCACTCTAATTCAACTCCAGGGAAAATTAAGAAGTTTCATAGGATGATAGTAAATTTACTTAACCAAATATCAGTGAAGTAATGATACAGGTAGGGTAGGATGATTTTGCCATTACTGGAAAGTTAACAGCACTCACTTTGTAACATAACATTTTGTTTAAGCAAATGTACCTTTTCACCTAGTATTAACCAGTTCCAAATGACCAGAATATGACCACTAGTAAACAATTCTCCTTTAACTCAGGTACTACTAGGCTTTGTTTTTAAGAGGGGAAGTTCTGAATCTGATATCAATGCCATATAAAATTTATTTGTTATACACCAATAGTTCACTAAAATTCCCTTCCTTTTCCCAAGGTATGTAAAAAGAAACATTTCATAAGACAGATGATTGCTGATTTTTTTTTGTGTTTTCATAACTGGGGAAAAGGACAGCTTTTTCTTCTTATTATTACTATTTTTAATTACTATTGTTAATATTATTATTATTATTAATTTTTAATCAAAGCACACTCCTTTTCCTAAGCTAAAGAAGCACCCTCTGTCAGGAAGATCTTCCTCTGATACTTATCCAGAGTACAAAGAGTTTGCCTCCTGACTAGTTCTGGCCAAATACCCATAGATGCTTTTGATTTTTCAACAGAAATTTAGGAATTAATCAATGCTTCAAAAATTCTGTTTTCACAAACCTGGTGTTCAAGTCATTTTTTTGATGTACTAAATGTAGGAAGATGGCATCTTTTGTGACATACCACTCTCTTACACATATCTGATCATACTGGAAAGTTTTCTGCCCTATCTATTTTAATTATAAAAATTACTTGACCTTCCTCAATCTTTCACTGTAATTCTTTGAATCACTACTACAGGTCTATCTGACCAATTTCCAAGTTGTGAGCTTCCATATTAGAAGTGTTGATACGAGATCTGTTAAGATTATTTCAATGATAAGCTCTGTAATTTTTGCAATGAAATTACTTCCCGAATTCCCACCTTCAAGTTTCCTGCTCATACATCTGAGAATTGCATTTAGCGTTTTATACAGATAGCTAATATTCAAGTATGTTTCTTAGTGTTGCTGCTTTCCAGGATACAATCTTCTACTGTAACAGTGTACCCTACATCCTGTATTTCTAGGTATATGACATAACATTTAGCTATGTTAAAATCATGTTGATGAAATGAATATGCCTTAAGAAGTCGCCCCAGCCAACCTATATCAGGAATCAATTCACATATCATTTAACTGTCCAATGAATTATAGTGGCAATTGCAATGAGGTGTTTAAATATATTTTTTTCTTTCCCAATTTTGAAAAGGTATTGATCCTCAGATTGAACTGGTCTCATGAGAAACACCCATTTCCCCTTCACAGATACTTTTTGTTATGTAGCAGCTACCTAGGGCTTCCATAAGCCAACATTGTTTGTGTTCATTGCCTAACCAACTGTGTTACATTTTGATATTTCTCTGAAATCATTGTCTTTACATTATGTTGTCTGTGGTTGCAGTCAGCTTCTCATTTTGTGAGTTTACAAAAATGCAGCTTACAGTGTTTTTTTTTATTATTATTATTTTTTATTATTATTTATTTTTTTTAGTAAAAGTATGTAATTTTCACTGCAAAATGAACTTCCATATCCAAATTAATTCTACTGTCAATATGAAAGCATTGGTACATAAGTTGTTATGTCTATGACCCTCACCAGTCAACACACTCAATAGTTTTATTGTATTTGTTATTATTTATTGTTGTGTTGTTGTTATTGTTTGATATGTACAGGTCATTCCATCTTTTATCTGTAATCTTACTGGTCATGGTGTTTCATTTATTTCTTTAACTTCCCTTATTCTTTCTATGTTACTATCCAATGTTATTCTTCCTGGAGGATCAAAGTTTTCCATACCTATGTATATACTCAGCTGTTACAAATGTCTACACTCCTCTTGATCATTTTAAATTACAGACCCCTTCATTAATGATTAAAGATTTTCAGTATGGCATATCTAAGAAAGCCTTCTTTGCCAATTTCCATTATTTTTCACTTTTATTTTTCTGGTATCCCAAGGAGGGTTTAAAGGATTTCTGAACAATATTTGTCTTGGTTATTAAATCAAACTGTATTAGTCCCAGGCTACAGAATTACTACTGATCACCTTGTTGTGCAAGAGATTTTCTTCATTTTTTACTGAGATGCAAAAAAAACCAACAGAGTGCCTTATTGTAAATACTTAATGACTGACTACAACTACAGAAGGGATCATAGAATTATAGAATCATAGAACGGTTTGGCTTGGAAGGGACCTTAAAGACCATCTAATTCCAGCCCTTCTGCCATGGGCAGGGACACCTACCACTAGACCAGGTTGCTGGGTGGTGCAGTTGACATGCTGGAGGGATGGGATGCCATCCACCTGAGAGATGGGCCTATGTGAACCTCATGAAGTTCAAGAAGGCCAAGTGCAATGTCCTGCATCTGGGTCAGGGCAATCATAAGCACCAATACAGGTTGGGTGGAGAACAGATTGAGACCAGCTCTGAGATGGACTTGGGGGTGATGTTTGATGACAAGCTCAACACGAGCCAGCAATGTGTGCTTGCAGCCTGGAAAGCTGAACATATCCTGGGCATACATCAAAAGAAGCATTGCCAGCCGAGCAAGATAGGTGATTCTCCCCTTCTGCTCTGCTCTTGTTATATGCCAACTGGAGTCCTGCATTCAGCTTTGGGACTCCTAGCACAAGCAGGGCATGGAAGTATTAGAGCAAGCCCAGAGGAGGGCCAAAGAGCTAATCAGAGGTCTGGAGTACCTTTCATATTAGGACAGGCTGAGTGAGTTGAGGTCTGGCTGGAGAAGAGAAAGCTCCAGGCAGGCTTCAACTTACAGAAAAGCAGGGGAGTGTTTTTATCAAGGAGTGTAGTGACAAAAGGTAATGGTTTTAAACTAAAAGAAGGTAGATTTAGATTAAACTTTGAGAAGAAATTCTTTACTCTGATGGTGGTGATGCACTGGCACAGGTTGCCCAGAGAAGCTGTGTATGTCCTGTCAAGAGTTCAAGGACAGGTTGGATGGGGCTTTGAGCAAGCTGGTCTGGTGGAAGGTGTTCTTGCCATTGGTGGGGGGGGTTGAAATAGTTGATCTTTAAAGGCTGTTCCAAATCAAACCACTATATGATTCTATGATTAATGTCTTCTTAAGTACTCAAAAATAAATAAAAATTAAATTGATTAATTATTGCCAAATGAGGAAGTAAGTATACACATACATAACCATCAAATTGGCAGAAACCTTTTTTGAGTCCTGTAACACATGGACTGAGTGGAGTGGACATCTTGGTGAAACATGTCCAACTAATTTAGGAAGATGGTTAATGTGACATTGGAAAACCACACAATGTAGAGGTAATTCCTTACAGTTCTTTGGGTTCAGATATCTCATTCCATTTTTGTCTTCTGCTTTAAGAGACCAGATCTTTTGAAGCACACAGCATGTACATTAATCAGAACTGTACTCCATTTCTACTTGGGAAAGCATCAACTAAATTACATCTGCTTGGTCTACTTGTACTTAACACATCATCCAAACCTCCTAAATCGACATTCTGTAGATTGACACATTTTTTCTTGAATGCTTTAGCAACTGTTATTTCTATTTCCTCATCTTATCCAATAGCCTATTACATTGTCTTAGAACTATTCAATTTTTATGACTTATAATTTAATACATGAATAGTATACAAAGTTCTGTCTCTCTGAATTGTTTGTAACTCTAAGCTATATAACATCCCTGCTGTCTTTCTTAAATAGTCTGTAACCAATGAGTTTAATATCCAGTCATGTGAGTCATGCCACTGCAGTTGAGTAATAGCAGCTAGCTCAAATTTCTTTTCCTAAATTTGTTTTTCTAATTCCCTTACTCACAGAATGGTTGTAGGAACAAAGCTTGTTCTTCTCATTCCAATTATTGATGTTTCAATCCTTTTATTTTTGTTCCTGTGTACTTTCAGGTTCTTCTGCACAGGCCAGATGTACTTTTCTGTTTACAGAGATACAAGTAGTCCAAAAGCTATCCATTCTACCTTCATAGAAATAGTGTCCCTGCTATCTGTTTTTCGCTGTCTTTGTTGTTGTTTGGTTGTTTTTGTTTTGTTTTTGTTTTCTTTTCTTTTCTTCTGGTGTATTTTCCATGAAAAAATAATAATTCTCTTTTATATTACAGACAGAATTGATACTATTTCATTGGTAACTCCAGCAGAGGATTAACTATAGGTAGGGAAGCTAGCTATGTCTACACTTAAACCCAGAGTATGTACATGTATATCTTCACCAATGGTCGGTAGTATTAATGTGGTGTAACTAGCTCCCCTCCTGGATATAGGCAAGTGGTAAATAAGACTTTAAATTTATGCCTGGAATAGATGAAGCAGGGATCCCTTGCGAAATCAAACTGTTGTTATAGGAACAAGGAGACAAACATGTCTTAAAATAACCAGGCTGATGAATTGGAATTAATAATAGTCTTTTCCCACCTGATTTTCAGAGAAATGTAGTTCAAATGTATCCAGCTGGCATGCTCTGATGTGTTTCTGGTCTCTTGGCTGTTTAACTAATATTTTCAAATGTTGTTCCAAATGAGAACTCAGAAATTACTATTTCTGAATAAACCAGAGTGGGAAAAGCAGACTTTGTCATAACGAGCTGATGGAAGACATTGATTGCTGTATTTTATTTGCATTTGAAGGATCAGCAGAACAAATTTCTAAAAACTAGTAACTTTTAAACGTTTGCTGTAGTCAGACAGTCTCACTGTGTTAGATTTAGCTGTGCTAGATAGAAGCTGTGCACTTCCTACTAATTTAATTAAAAAGGGTGTGCTGCTACAAAGACATATTGTTCCTTTATTAAGCACAGAGCATCACATGTGGGAGATGATATGTACTGAGGAGGCTTAACACTTTGCAGAATAAGACTTTCTGTCTTCCTATTCATAGGTGCAGTCAGTGAAAGCTCTTGGGCTCTTTGGTTCACTGTACAGGCTCATTCCATAGGGGCTGGTATTGAAATCTGAGCACTTTCTAGACATGTTGTGAACAAAAATACGAACAATGCTGGAACAGAACTTGCATTTCACATGCAAGCCTACTCATGAAGGAAATCATTGTTGATTTAATACAAAATCATCATACATATGTTAAAATCGAAGTTATATGTGAAGATGAAATGCGGACTTTCCCACAGCAGGAATGCTGAATCTGATAGTGAACAGAGGAAAGAGGTGTTCCTGTGGTAACATTGTACAAGCTCTATGCAGGCCTGAGAAGGCAGAATGAGGGGGTGGTGGCATATGTGTGCAGCAGGGGTGATGACATGCACTTTGATTTTTATGGAATGCCATGCAGGAGTTCTCCAAACACTGCAACTGAAGCAGCCAAAAGGAAAAAAACAAAAAAACAAAAAACAAACAAACAAAAAAAACCCCACGTCTTCCTTGTCAGCAACATGAACCACGAGAAGGATCTTGTTCATTGCTACTGCATAAATGGAAAGGGAAAGGAACTGGATGTGAAACACTCTGTAGCAAAAAGGAAGAGCACCTTGTGCACATAACAGCTTTTAAGGAAGGTATTATGAAATAAAAAATCGAACACTTTTATCTGTGTACACATCACCACTGTATTGCAGGATCTGTTACTTTCAGAAGGAAGCTGTTTGGATGAGTATTGACTGTAAAGGGGACAAATGGAGCCCTAATGGATCCCATACACAGGAGGGAGGAGAAAACCCATGACTGAAGCTAGTGCAGAGATCAAAATATCATTTTATTGGATGTCAGGTGGACTCCAGACACCTGCATAGTTATCAAGAGAGACAAAGCATTCAAAGAAGTGATTCCTGTTTCCTTCTGTCAATGATAAAGCTTATTATTTGAAGGTGCAGTTCATAAGACTGTTGAACAGTGTTTCCTTGGTCTGGGATGTTTCACTTATACAGAAGTGTATTGAAGGTTATTTCTTCATTGTTTTGTGTGCATACATAATGATGTTTAAAAGCAAGTTTTTCTGTTTTGTTTCCCAAAGTAATAATTTCCTTGCTATACAGATGTGATTACAGCTACGTGAGCCCACTATTGTTCAACTAAGTCTCTTTCTTGCAGGTGGAATTAATCATTTTTAGGAAAAAAAAAAAAAATAATATTTGGAATCTACTCTTTAATTTACTTAAGTAATACCTATATTTACCAGAACTTAATTAAACTGTGATAACTCCATATACCAAACTGGATAAAGTTGTCCTTTCTAAGGGAATATTATCATGAGTTTATACAAAATTTCTCTTCTTTAATTTTATGTTTCATAACCAATAAACTAGATGGAACTACAATAAAGTGTGCTCTTTATTCAGGGATCTGGTTGCCTTTTACTCTTGCTGAATGGTATCCTTATACTACAAATTTTGTTGCCAATATTGAAGAAATGTGACTAAGAAGGCTGGTTCCATTTAGACCAGAAGGGCCTGGTACCTTACATGGAATATAAGTATAAATACAGAATATGTATTAATTTGTTTATCTTGCCTCTCATTCTCTCTCTCAGAAGAGTCAAACTCCATTGTCTCTACACCTTCTCATTAGGGAGCTGTAGACAGCACAAAAAGCCAGACTAAACTTTTTCAAGGGTGGGCAAACATATCTTCTCAATTTCTTTCTTGTACTGACTATAGTTTTAGACTCCTCAGTACTGCAGAAGTAGTCTGAATGAGGAAAATAAGCACTTTCTCAGCCTACTGTCTGTGCACTTGCTCATACAGCCCAGTACAGAATAAACCTTCTTTACTGCAAGGGCACACCACTTACCACATTCAACTCTTTGTCTACTACTACTCCCAAGTCCTGCTGAGAGAAATTGTTTTCTGCCCAGTTAGTCCCCAGCCTATACTATTGTGAGGGGTATTGCATCCTAGATGCGGGACATTGCGTTTGCCTTTGTTGAACTTCATGAGGTTTCTGTCAGCTGATCTCTCCTACCTGGCAAAGTTCTTCTGAAGAGCAACTCTTTCCTCAGATATCTAAAGTGTTCCTCCTAATAGCATGCCCCAGAGTTGGGGGACCATGACAGGGTGAGCAGTGACTTTCTGTCTGTGGTTGCCAGAATTGTAAGAGAACAGTTGTATCAGCTCAGCATTCAGAAGCCCATGGGGCCAAATGGATTTCATCCCAGGGTGCTGAGGGAATTAGTGGGCATTATAGCTGGACTCCTCTCAACAATTTTCCAAAGATCATGGAAGACTGGGGAGGTCCCTGCCAACTGGAAACTAGCCAGCTTTATACCAATTTACAAAAGGGACACAAGAGAAGATCCAGAAAACTACAGACCTGTTAGTCTTATTTCAGTTCCTCAAAAAGTAATGGAGAAAATTGTACTTGGGAGATATTGAAAGTCACTTAAAGAGTAAAGCTAATATAAGGCATAGTCTACATGAGTTCATCAAGGAAAGTTCTGCCTTAGTAATTTGATCTCCTTCTATAATCAGGTCACCTGCTTAAGTTAAATGCAGTGGACAATATCTTGTGTTGTTTTTGTGATTGACTTGCAAGAACCTTCAATTTCTTACAGAACAGTGGATTTGCTTTAATTTTAAAGGAACCTAGGCTTTAAAACAAGGGTTTCTTTACAAGCCGACCTTCATCCTGTTAACTCTGTTGCTAAAACAACAAAGCAGCTCATGGTTGATTAATATACAGTGTTTTGTTCAGGTGTAACTAATCCAGCTGTTAATTCATCAGTTCCTAGTTAAGCTGTTTAACTGATAAGATCATATTTAACAAGATCTAATTGAAAATAACAAACATTGCTTGGAAAGGAGTCATATTTCACAGATAAACACAATTAACATAATAAACACGTTAAGCACCAATAAACACAAATGCTTAGTAAGCATTGCATAGTTATGTGCAAATTGAAATCGGGCTCCTACATCCTATGTGGATAGAGGAGCTACCTGGGGCCTTTACCAAGATCTCCATAGTACAACATCTACCTAGACTGAGACATCTGCAGGACAAGGGCTCTACTGAGAATTTCAAAACATAAGTGATCTTGTTATAAGTTCAAAGTATTAGACTGTTACACTAGAAGCCTGTGCTGAAATTGCAATAGTTGCTTTCTTTTTTTTTGTTTTATTTTCAGCAGTGTGGCTTGCTGAGCTTCTTTACTTGCAGGTGACCTTGAAAGGCAAGCATCTGTTGGTGCACACAGATTGCTCTCCTGACAACAAGCTCCAGCTGCCTCCTCTGCATATTTAGTAAACACTTCAAACCACTTCACTGAATTGGGGAATTCTCATCTGCAGGCTCTTGTCATCAAATATGCCAGTTCAGCTCTCTCTCTGTGTTGCTAACTAACAGGTAAGTCTGCTTTGTCTGGATGTTTGTGCCCAGACTGAGACTTAGGCATCACCTCTTACTGGTAATTACACCTTTCCTTTTGCAGTGTGGAACACAGGCACATCTGTGGGGAATAACCCATGGGACTAGAGATGTTATAACAAGTGATAGTTGAACAGTTCTGTACCTGACAATTTGCCCCACATGGTGCAGCTGTGGCCTCCATGCCCATGTTAACTTCTGCACTTCTTTATGTGACTCCTTTAGATGGTCAAGCACCATGTAGTGACCCTGCACTTTGCTTATCTTTCCTCTAGCTCTGTTTGAAGCAGCAGGTGGGAAGTCATGCTTGCTGTGTCTATCAGTCCTAACAGGAGTGTTTGAAGGACATAGATACCTTACAATGCTCTTTCCCAGCTGCTAGCTGGGGGAGGCTGTTACACTACCTCTCTACTTACTCCCTCCCTTCTGTAGCCCTCAAACTGCTTGTGAGAGTGGAATGAGGGAGTGCTCGGGTCTCCGAAGGCTGTTGCAGTAGAAGTTAGATCCAGTAAATCTCTCAATACAGAATATTAAGCAATTACAAGAGCTGTTATGAAGAGTACTTACCTTTCAGGCCCTAACACTCTTACAGGTATGGCACCCATGGAATGACTAATTTATAGATTTCACATGCAACAGATAGGGATATTACCCCTGTCCCATTGTAAAAATGCAAAGGCTCTAGTAAGCTTGCTGCTTCCTCAGATGACACAATTCAAGGACATGATATATATATGTATATATAAAATAGATACGTAGACTGAGAGTCTAATTTTCCAAGGATACTAAGATTTTAAGTCAGCACTGTTGGTATCTGAGAAATAAACATTATGCTTTTCTGAAGGTAAACTGCTGCTAATTAGAGCAGTTGAATTTCTTTAAATTATGTAGATAGCTTGTTGACATTTCATGTTTGAACTTTAATAAAATTCAACAAAGAGACTGGAAGATAAGAAAATAAAAGATTTTATTTTATTTATTTATCCTGTGTAGGTGAATAAACCAACATACGATATTGTTTCTGATGTGCAGGCAAACATTAGCATTTTATTAATATTACTGTTATTTTTGCTGAACACTCGCAGCCCATATAAAGTCCTTCAACGAGTCTGTAAAAAAAAAAAAAAGTGAAGATGACACAATTGACTTATGCACTTGTACAAAGATAGACTCTTTTTACTCTCTGCTGTGTGTCAATATGTTATGTCCTCCATCCCTGCCCTGAGTCTTGTGGCGAACCTGACTGACAATTTCTCCTGTACACCACTGTACTTCATGGAAATGGACGCTGTTCTCATAATGTGAAAAGCGGAATCTAAGGGTAACCAGTTGCTTTCTGAATAAGGAGCACACGTAAATCTGTTTTCTCTGACAACAGAAGATGGCCACCTCATATAAGGATACTGGTGTATCTACCAGTGTGCACTAATGGCCATTTGCAGGCACTAGAGAATGTGTGAAGAGGTAAGTCAAACATACAATGAAACCTTCATACATGTCAGTGCTTTGTGGTGGTTCTTGAACTGGATTTGGTCTCTTCAGATCAAAAGTATACTCAAGCTTTCATCCAGATAAATGTCTCCTCTCTGGAACAAATACTTCTGTATAATGAGATGTGTCACCTGCCTGCTGCTGTCCTGCCTGTGCTGGGGTGCCTCACAAGGGGCACTCCTGTAGAAAAGTAGTGTGGTGGCATGCTTAGCAAAAATGTTTGATCCACTCCTTCCCCTTGTGAGTAAAAGTGTTGGAAACTTGGAAGCTCAGCTTAGTTTCAGTGAATTCAGTGGGAATGGACAAGACAGTGGCATTGTTTAAGCCATGTACAGTAGTAGCAAAGAACAAATTCTTTGATACAGTATGGTTTAGGTTTACAGCTTCTACGATCCTTGAAATTCTTACCACAAATTGAATCAACAGTTGTGTAGTATGGGTTATGTCACATACCATCTCATAGTTTTCTAGTGGAAATAAGGAATAGACAGTCTAGCCAAACTACTATTTTAGGCAGAGTGAGCAAAAAGAACTTCTTGCAGATCATCTGCATTATTTATGTGGAGTAGGAGGAATTATTTTGGAGACGTCTGTAACAAGCTGCAGAAAGCTTAAGAATCAGAGAATGAGAAACTACAGCCTGTGCAGAGAAAGGAGGAGAAAAAAAAATATCTGCTATCCTGGATGGACTAACCAAAAGGTTGAGAGTATGGTTTTGTTGCTTTTCACAGAATTGCAACAAAATAAACACAAATGCCTACGTTCAGAAAGTACCTAGCAGGGCCTCTAAGGCACATGTTTCCACCTGGTTATGCTGTAGTGGTAATCAGCAGATTCAGAAACAAAGGTTGTAACAGGGAGGTTGTACATGACTCTTGGGCTTCATGTGAGAGCCCTGTGAAGTTTTGTTTCTGAGAGGTACATTTTTAGTACTTTGAAACTAGAGCTAGTTTCTGGGTGTAACCTGGGGCCAGATTTTAGAAGATTCAGCACTTAGGTAATTTGGAAGAGGGGATGCAGAAACTGGAGGGGGTACAGGAAGTATGAGCAAGTCTCTATTCATTTAGTTCTGTGTAGGTAACTTCCTTACAACAGAATATTTCCATTATGAATATTTAGAATTAGTGAAGCCTATTGTAAATGTAGAATTAAAGCTCTTCAGGCTACTGTTGCTGTGTCTGTTTGACCTGTCTGTAAGAAACTTAGGGACTGTAAATCGCAGTGCAGTCAATGCACTTAGGGCATGTAGCCAAGAAGCAGGACTCCATGCCAGGCATTGCTAACATCTGGGTTATCCGTGGGCATCATCTATCGGTACTGCCACGGAACTGCAAAAGGAGCAACTGCAAGCAGCAGACATGAAAATTGATCACCGGTTGGCTCTTTACACTTTCATACAGGGCTGTCAATCCATACCTGCTGTCAGTGTGCTACTGCAAGCCATAGCTCTCCCTGCTCTACTAAAAGACAAGCAAGCTTTGAGACAGATACATCTCCAGAAGAAGCTGAGAAAACTGAAGTGCTAATCTGTTTGAATGCTTGTGTGATGGGACATGTCAAGCTGGTGGAGAAGAGGAGGGTAGTGAGAAAAAGGAAAGTCTCAGTAGAAACATCCTCTTCTGTGACTTCTATTATTTCTGCTTTGCATTCCTGAAAGAAATGAAAAAGCAACTACTCTGAATTGTGTTTCTATTAGAGGAGGCAGGAATATTTTATAGACTCAAAAGCCTAGAAGAATAAGACCTAATCTATTATTATTTTTTCAATATATTTATCAGTTTGTTGCCCAGGATATGCATGAACGTGCCACAAAATATCTAGAAAAGATGCTACCCAAACACTCCTGAACACTGTACTTGCAGAACAGAAGAACTTACAGAAGACGAAGGGGAGGGAATAGCACACAATAAATGAGTTACCTTTCTTGATTCATGAATCAAAATAATAAGATACTATTTAAATTTTTCCCTCTGCACTTATAGGAGATAAAGTATATTTTGCAGAAATTAGTATTTACTTCTCTCCACTGAAAGAAAAGGGTTATAAATACTGAAAACTATCTCTTCCTCTAGTAAATTTGTCTTATTTAAGAAGTAAATGGGTACATATTCTTTAAATCTCCTAATAAATAAAACCTTTTTCCAACAAATAGTCATCCAATTACAAGAATAAACTTGTAAGTACATTTTCAGCTGCAGATAGAATACTTAATTTCAGTCCACAATATTGCAGTGAAATAATGTATACAAAAGAAGAATGAATTAGTGTTCAAATCTATATACATTTATTCAAACACTTAAAGAAAAAGAAATGTACCAAGAAATGCACATATTCCTTTTGAGTATCAAGGTTGCATAACAGATCTTTGTAATAAGATTTTCATACTTTCTTTTATATAAACCAATCTTGTTAGTGTTACAGCCACTATTGAGTCACTCTCCTTTAAAATATTCTTTAACAATGGAACTTGTATAGTCTGCGATTACTTTTGTTCCTTTCTGATTACAATGTATAAGAAGAATCTTATTGCTAGTATGGATAAGAAAATTGCAGATAGGTTCATGGTGACTTGTAATTTTAATACATCTCATTTCTATTTTGTATGAGCATAATGCATGATGTTCCAAATAAGAAGGATCAAGTCAGCTGATTAAAGGCCCATTACTTTATGTAAGTGATGAAACTTGGTTTGTCTGGAAACTCAACACAGGAAGAGACACTGCATCACCTTATTGAAAAACAATTTCAGCAGAGAGAAAATCAAATACATTAGAAAAATCAATGGTGCTTGGAAGTTAATAAACAGAAGCAAGGATTTATATGCTCACTGTAGTTCAGATTCATTCTCTGTAACTGGAATTATTCTTTCCATGGCCTTTTTTGGAGCTGAACTGCAAAACTAGAATGAAAATGAAGGCTCTGGAAACACCACACATAAAAAGAAGAGACTTCCTGAATCAGCGGTTCCAACCTCCATCTACTATGGACAACTAACTATATTTTATGAGCATTTTCAACTCCATATTAGTGCTAGTTAAGTTGTTTCTCATTCCACTCTTATGAGAAGGTTGTCCTAAAATATAGTCCTCTGAGGGTTAAACCCATTCTTTTTCATAGCTCATAGCACAATCATTTCTGCACCTATCTGGTTACTTGCCATCCCTGTCTCTTTTAACAGCTTTTCTTCCTTTCAGGTTTTAAAGCCCCTGACATATTCATGAAGAGCTACTTTATCCTATAATATTGTCATTTTTGATACTGCTCTTTATTTCTACTTCTGACTTCACCCTAGCTCCAATCTGTTCCAGATTTAAGTTAGTGTTTTCTTGAACAAAGTGGTCAGAATTACATGCAGCTTTTGAAATGCATTTCTACTAACACTTCTACTGTTTTGCATGTTTCATACTCCGCCATCTCTGAAAAGAAATTTGCCATCATCTGTGATGGACCACAATGGTGTTTTAGTCATACTCTGACAATATATGTCAGTCTCTTTTCATTCTTGGTTAAATCTATCCAATGATTCTCCAGCTCTTTGAGGATTTTTGGGTATAGTGTTTGTTTGTTTTAAGTCTTAAGTAAAAACCTTGTTTAACTTAGCCCATTCCCATCAGTTCAACTTTGAAGCCAATTCAACATCATATTCCAGTCTTCCTCTACAGTGATTGTGCTGTCTGCAAGGCATCAATCAACTGTGTGAAAAATGGAAGATATGCTGACAATTGTGTTATAACCAATTTTCACTAGCATAGTCACCCTTTTTATGGAAAGGTTTAAGATTGAAACTAAACTCAAAGTTTGCTTTTCAACAGAAATTTTTCTCTCATTTCTACCCAATTGTTATCCATTCAGATCTAGATCCATTTGTTAATTCTTTTGTCAATGTGTATTTAGACTAAATCTTTGCAATTCTCTTGTGTGTTGTCTTCAGTATGTTTGAGCATTTTTAAAATTTATTTATTTTTTATTATAATGGGAGGAGAGAAGGGAACAGGGTTGAGTGGGGAGGGTGGGGTGTGCATGGGGAAGGGAGGCGGGGGGGATTTTTTCCCACCTACCTTCACTAAAATTTTACTGGTAATTAACAGTCCTTTCTTATGAAAATCATATTTCTCTCAGGTGAAGTAACTCAGCTGCTGTCAGAAATCCCATGGAGCTTCCTGCGCTGTGAGATTTCCTTTGCTGGATGGATACTACTATCATTTGCAAGTGTAGAGTCCTGCACCTGGGAAGGGACAGCCGCGTGTATCAATACAGGTTGGGGGATGACCTGCTGGAGAGGAGCTCTGAGGAGAAGGACCTGGGGGTCCTGGTGGATGACAGGTTGGCCATGAACCAGCAGGGCCAATGGGCCTGGCATGCATAAAAAGGAGTGTGGCCAGCAGGTCAAGGGAGGTGATCCTCCCCCTCTATTCTGCCCTGGTCAGGCCTCACCTGGAGTACTGTGTCCATTTCTGGGCTCCCCAGTACAAGAAAGACAGGTATCTTCTGGAAAGTGTCCAGTGGAGGGCAACAAAAAAGAAAGGGCCTGTAGCATCTTCTCTCTGAGGAAAGGCTGAGAGACCTGTGTCTGTTTAGCCTTGAGAAGACTGAGAGGGGATCTCATCAATGTTTACAAATATTTTAAGTGTGGGAGACAGAGGGACTTGGCCAACCTCTTTTCAGTGGTTTGTGGGGATAGGACAAAGGGCAATGGTCAAAAAATAGATCACAGGAAGTTCCACACCAACATGCAAAAGAACTTTTTCTTTTGTGACGGAGCACTTGAACAGGGTGACACAGCACTGGACCAGGCTGCCCAGGGAGGTGGTGGAGTCTCCTTCTCTGGAGATATTCAAGGCCTGTCTGGACGCATACCTGGGCAGCCTGCTCTAAGGAACCTCCTTTGGCAGGGGGTTGGACCCGATGATCTCTAGAGGTCCCTTCCACCCCCTACAATTCTGTGATTCTGTGATCATAGCTACAGACTAAAACTCTCCTGACACCGTTCAACGCGTAGCTTGCAGTTGCTGCTTGTATAACCATTGTTATTCCACTAGATGGTAGCACTGTCATTGCAGACAGTGGGATCTGAGTTTTTGTTCTCTAAATTGATAGTTCATTCATGTCATAATTTTAATATCTTACTTTAAGTCCTACTGAATAGGAGCTTTTGGGAAATAACCGAAGAGAGTGTAGACTCAAGTCCTACGGCGACTTGCAAATGTATATATTTATAATAAAATCATAATTCTTTGAGAATTTTTGCGTTTTTAGTCTTACTGCTTAGTTTCTCTAATTAGAGGCAATAGAATACACATGCAGCCCCTGAAAATTCAGCATCTGCACCAGATTTTCTCAGTTTCTGAAACAGTCAAGTGCTGCAAAACAGTGAAGATCCAGCTATTGCTAGCTAAATGTGCACGTTTGTTCTTCACAGCAGAAAGGTACAGTCTCTTCACCAGTTCTTGCTGTCAGAGATGTTAGTGTATCTTGCATATTGACTCTTATTTATGATACTTTTTTACCTGTTTCAGAGTGGTTTTTCTCTTTAAAGTGCATGAAAGGAGACAGATGTCATGGGATTGGGGAGTAATTCATATCTCATCATCTCCAAGTTTTTTTAAAAAACGTTTCTTATTTCAGAATTGTCACAAAGTAGATGTTTTCAGCTACTTGAAAAGGTGAGACTATCAAGAGCAACCAAGGCTTGCATTTTGACTTGCTATAATTCTAGAGTGATGGGTCAATAAGGAATAGGAGAAAATTTAAATGTGCATACTAGCACTATCAGCATTGGTTACAAAAATGTATCTTACTTCCATCTTTTTTTCTGATTAGTCAGAACTGGTATACTATTGAGAAAGTTTTCAGATATTTCTTATTTCCAAATGAAACTCTAAGAAATACTTACTTTTGCCTTACTAGGAGCTGAAATTCTAATGAAGTTGTTGTAAAGGTAAGACTGCTTTGTGCCCAAGAAACAGAATAAATAGGTAGGAATATTTATTTGAAAAAATATAAATACATTTTTTTAAGTAATTATTTACTTTATTTAAAAGTTGCTCATGCAACTTTTCAAGACCTCTTGAAAGGGAGTTTTAGGTTGGATGTTAGGAAGAACTTCTTTACCGAAAGGGTTGTTAGGCATTGGA
Source organism: Anas acuta (assembly GCF_963932015.1). Lineage (NCBI taxonomy): Eukaryota > Metazoa > Chordata > Aves > Anseriformes > Anatidae > Anas > Anas acuta. The sequence continues at coordinate 9,424,091 of NC_089017.1, forward strand.
ATGAGCTGCTCAGGGAGTGGTGGAGTCACCATCCCTGGAGGTCTTTAAAAGATGTTTAGATGTAGAGCTTAGGGATATGGTTTAGTGGAGGACTGTTAGTGTTAGGTCAGAGGTTGGACTCGATGATCTTGAGGTCTCTTCCAACCTAGAAATTCTGTGATTCTGTGAAACAAACAAATGAAAAATGTAAACACTGCCCATCCTTTCATTTAAGCAGGAGAAACTCAAAAGTACTTTTTTTTTTTTTTTTTTTTTTTTTTTAGTGAAATTGAGATGAACTTAAATTGGTAATGATTTGTTTACACATTTTTCCCACACTTTGGCCTGTCTGTTCATTCTCCTTGAAAAGTGAACTTCACGGATGTGGCATTTTCAAAATAATATTTGTCCTTAAGTGTAATGTAATAATTGTTTCATTACGAATAGTGTACACAGCATTATGTGGTTTGTACCACAGATAAGCAAAGTAGTAGCTTTTTGATTCTGTCTAGACAAAGCAACTTCTGGATTTTGGTAAACTGTGCTTGTAAACACTAAAACTTCTGCACTTAGAATTCAAATGTGCAATGGATTTTATCAAGATTTCTCTGTTACCTTGACTGGAAACAGGACCTTTTCTAGTCCCATCCCCCCTCCCCTCCCCTTTTTTTTTATTGTCAGTTTTTATGTGGGATGTCCAAAACTTGTATTGGCAGGTGGGTGTGTATATAAAAATAAAATAAAAACCAGCATGTTTCTATGGTTATCCTCTTGGGTCTTGGATTCAAATACAATGAGGCTACAGTCCTTTTTTCTCATAAGCAACAAGAGAGATCTGATTAAGCTGGGAGTTCTGGTTTTCTGTTGGGTTTTCAGGGCTGGCTATATTCTTACCACTATCTGTGTAACTGTAGTTCTGTGACTACTGAACCCTTCAGACTGCTGCTGGAGTTCTGAAATATTGCTAATGAAATATAAAGTGTCTGAAAGTGGTCTATTTATGCATAAAGTTGGGAGGGATTGTCACTTTTTGAAGCTAGCAATGCAAATGAATTTTATGTAAAATATGACCTCTCAACCCACTCCATTGACATGACTTAATTTGATCAAAATCGGCAGGTTGCAGAAATTTGAATTGAAATTCTTGCTAATTTTTTTCTTACACCTTTTAATTTAACAGCTACCTACTTATTACCCTACCAAGCCATGGACCTCTTTCTCACCTTGCTAAGATGAGGCCTCCAAAGTAAAGAAGCTCTGGCAGTCTTACCTTATCTTCTTCACAGTAGTATCTGCAGCTTGACAGTGCTGCTCTGCAGCAAGTGATTCTGAGCATGAAGTGCAGCCAGTGTGCACCCAGAACAAATCATAATTGGCAGCACCCAGATTCAAATCATCATTGGTAACTGTTGTCTACAAGGGGGTGGCTGCCCTTTGTGATGACCTCCCATTCTTTGAATAAGTTTTTGTCCACTGTTGTCCATGTCTCTGTTTTCCAGTGAAAGGTTCAAAGTAAGCTGGAATATCTATCACAGCACCATAAAATTTTGATATAGAAAACTGTATGGGCTAGTTTAGGTTCTTTCTTGAGCATGCTAATATTATTATGCTTGTTTTTGGCAGTGTAGTGTGGATGCAATTTCCTTATTCTTCATTAGATGAATTATTTATCTTCTAGCTTCTAGTCCCCTTTTTCCAACTGCACATCAAACCTTTCTAGCAATTATTTTGCTTAGCTGTCTGTATTGTGGCAATATATTTTAAAAATTGTATTTTAATTTTTATGTTAATTTCTTTTCCAAAAAATTGTCAATCTCTGTCCACCTGAGTCAGTCATCTTTGTTGTTAAGGTTTCTTGTTGTGTTAGAGTATCAATCTGATTAAAAACAAAAAATGATGTTATTCATCAATGTGAAAAAGGAGATAAAGAATAAAACTTCCATCTCAAAATTGCACAGGAAATAAAGATTGACAGAATTTATTAGCCTACTCTGAACTTGGCCAATAACGCTATGACAGTCCTTTATTCTTACACACAGATGACACTTACTGATATCTTTGCCATCATTTTACTCACTGTTTTTTCCCCTAGCCTTTCCAAGATCTATGGCTTGAGAGAAATTCAAATGAATCTCAGTGATTTATTTCTCTGTAGTTAGTACTTCTTCTCCCTTGACCTTCAAATGGGCCCTGAGAATGAAATTCTTTCCCTACCAGTTTATGTTTTTTCCATTGTGATAAAGGAAAAATATTTAAATTTAGTTAATTTTCCTCTTCAAGGTCAAGTCTCTTTTGTCTCATCATTTCCAATCCAGAACTGACTTTTTTTTTTATGACGATGACAAAAGGAAAATTATTAGCTTATATGTGCATAGTCGTGAGATAATGTTGTCAGGTTGCTTATATAGGATGTTTGTACATAATACAAACTGTTAGAGTTACTGTTAGAGTTAGCTGGAAACCTTTATTTTAAGGTTACTTCATTCTTTGTTTTCATATTGCCAAAATTTAAGTGTGTTGACAGAAACTTTTCATGTCTGATCTCTTCCAGCTTGGTTTTATTTTGAAAACTGAAAGAAAGGTCTCCACTGGTTCCGCTCTATCCTCTTAATTTGACTGAGTGAAATAAGGACAGCTATTTATTCTTGCCCCTGTGTCAATTTGCTTCTAGTTGAAGCTTTTGACAAAGTGTTCTGTCATCTTAGAGATGCAGAAAATACTGGATTGTGTTCTTAATAGCCAGAAGTAATCCAAAGGAAGATTTATTTGGCTGATGGATGGTTACATATCTCTATTAGTACTACTTTCTAGAATTCTGTCTAGTTATACCATGGATAGTACTTAATAGAGTAATAGTATGTGTTAAATGGCAATGGTTTGGTTTAAGCTACCCATTTAAGTTCAGTCAAGGTGCCTACTGGAAAATCGTACAGTTGCATATGAAAACATCCATACTTTTAATTTCAAATAAAACAGAAATACACACATCTAGAAAAAGCAGCATTTCATAACTTACTTTGGTATGTAACCCTCATTTGTGTAGCTCAGGCTGCTCGATTTCTTTCCCTTTTCATCTTTAATGTCAGAATACATTTTTATGAGAATCAACTCTTGTCTTGTCTGTGAAATTGGAGTTGATCAAGGTGCAGTAGTATGCTGAAACTGGAGTTATGGATTCCAGTCTCACTGCTGTGAGAATTGAAGGTCAACAGTGAGGAAAGCAGAAGACAGGAATTAGAGAGTAACACTGAAGCTGCAGACCAAATATGGACAACAAGGTCCTTCTGTGTCTTTTCTGGAGTTGCCTTGTTGTGGCCTATTAATCAGCAACCTGTTGTGCTCTAATTGAACTAAGAAGCTTCTGTTACACATGGCCTGTTCTTTTATGTCATCCTCTGGGGAAAAGGTTTATTATCACTGTTTTGTTTTGGAACATTGGAATATACGTATTGCTTTGTCTTAGGGAAGGCTGGTCAGAGATATTTGCCCTTTACTCTGTGTTGAAGTTGAGTTTACAGTAATTTTTAGTTCTATGGGAACAACCTCAATTTTTGTGCCTGCTTTGTAAATGTCCCTTTACACTTCAGACTTGATGTTATTAGCTTTTAATAAAGTAAGATCATCCTAACGGTACTTCTACATGTCCTTATGTTGTATATGCAACTCCAGGGTAAAATCTGTACTTCAAACTTTTGTCCTGATATCAGTAGATGTATTCACTAACCAACATGCTATGGAGTCATTCTTTCTTGTATAGATACCTATGAACTTTATATAAAATGGAATGACTGGGAGAGGCTGACCTACATATGAAAATTTTATAGTCTAGAGGTTAGATCACCCTTCCCATCTGTGGGAAAACTAGATTAGTTTGCCTGTTTTCTTTAGAAAAGAAGAACCTGTGTCTTTCTTTCATAGAGGATCTCTAGAGCTACTCTATTGTAGAGTAAAATGTGGATCAACCCCATTTTTTTCCCATAAAAAAGAAAAAAACAATCAACCAAAAATATTCCCCCGCTCCTCTGCCCCCTAAAACAAGAAAACAGAATATGCAAACAACATAGGTTGGTGCCATATTGGAAATTGAGTAATTTGGTGACCTCAGGATTTGCTATGACTGCTTGAACCCTTAGAATTAGTGTTGTGTTTTTTTTTGTTTTGTTTTGTTTTGTTTTTGTTTTTGTTTTTTTTTTTTTTTTTATGTAAGCAGATTCACAGGGAATTAAGGTTCTTTCCAGATTGGATGTCATCTAAATGGTAAGTCTGTGGCTGAAATTTTAGACTTGGGCTATAAAAATGAGATTGTGAGTCTTTATGCATATGCTTAAATTTGTATCTATTTCACATCACAAGCATGTATTGCTAACAACAAGGAAGCCAGGAGAACATAGATGAATAGACTGTTCTATTATGGCAAACCTTAATATAGCCTCAATAGACTTGGGATCCATGCATAAATATTAGCTACATGTCTAGAGCTCTGTACCTGAATTGCATCAGAACCTTATTTTGTGCTTAAGGAAATGCAAATTTCTCATCATTATCATCCGGAGTTAGAACAAACAAGCTTAGAGTAAGCAAATACTGCCTGCCTGAGTCTGCACACAGTTTTGCAGAAGTTCAGTCCTCTCTCATCTCAAATGGATATTATATCTTTGGTAATATCCAGAGTCACTGTGTGAAGTAGGCTTGGCCAATGTCCACCATTTTGTCTGTAGGAGGCAGAGCACAATAGAGTGTGTATAGAAGTACTGGAGTTCTATCTTGTACTATACTTATTTCTTTAGAATAAATCCCTGTTGTCTCTGTTATTGCTATTTCTGCTGCTTCTGAAGTTTGGATGATTCTGCTTTACAAACCAGGACTCTGGATCCTGGGCCGGCCTTGGACAGTATTATTTATGCCAAGGCAGGTGTGAGTGATGTGCTGTCTTTTTCAAAGTTAGAGCTGGCTCAAATCTTCTCTACACATGTGCTCATTCACCATGTATTTGTGATTAACAAACACCTCATCATTGCCTACATTATACTCTTCTTCCGCTAGTCAATCTTTCTTCTGTTTCATGGAAACAGAACTATTCTGGGGCACAAATGGAAGTCCCAGAGAACCAAACTTTCTAAACCTCTCATTGCCTGCTAAGGCTAGCTACTGTCTCTGCTGAGAACCAAGAAGTGCTACGAGCTATGGCTTTTTGGCAGGAAGAACAAGAACAGGGGCTGTGCAGGCAGGCAGCTGTTAAGGCTAGACACCTAGGCCACAGATAAATGATGTTGTACCTTGCAGTCTGCCACAAAAGCCAGTCTCCATCTATGTGTTCTGATAATGAAAAGGAAGTGGGATATTAGGATCAGGTTGCATACAAGCATAAGTGTGATTGGGTTACAGTTACGACTTTCTTAGTACTGATCGTTTAGTAATGCGATTTAGTCAAAACAATGATATTTTATAGTTAGCTTCTGACTTACTTTAAAATCTGCTGTAGCTATATAAGGTATACATACATGTATATATATATATTAAAAGCAAACAAGCCAGACTCACTATATTATAGCTTCAACATTAATTACAGAATTATAGAGGATCTGGGAAGGTTTTTCTTAAATAAGAAAAGGTGATTTAGATGAATAATAAAATATAAAAATATAAAATGTTTTGTTGAACCAACAAGAACTGATTAAATATTTCCAAAATATGGAAGAGATTTGGCTTTTTTACTGCTAGCACAGAGCAACTTCATTTTTGTAATGTTAACTTTATTTGGAAGGGGAAACCTTTCTTTCTCTAAATATCTTCATGCTTCATGTTTCAGTTTTTGTAGCATCTCAATTCTGTGAAAAACAAATAATTAATGTAGGAAGAGTTTCAACATGCAGAATGGTGTTTATCTGCCTGAATGGCATCGTGCAGGGGTACAGAGACATTTGTCAGGATAGGCAGGATTTTTTCTGTTTATTCATAGAAAAATGCAGTTTTACTTCACTAAAAGTATTCACATGCTTAACTAGGCCTTGTGTAGTGATTTTGCCCAAACGACTGCCCTGAAATTTCAACATTCCTAAAATATTTTTCTTCTGTGTGTTTAAATTACTGGTGCTTAGCTAATAAAGTGGGTTTATTGCTGTTGAAAGAAATGGCAAAGAATAGATTGTTCTTGTACCAATTCTTGTGTGTTGAAATGCCTATGGTTAGCAGTGTCCTGAGAGGTGTCTCGGAGACCAGCCATTCAAATTCTCTGAGTCATAAAGGGCTTGAAAATTATATATACCATTGCTCAGAAAGTAGGGCTATATGGCATGATCTGGATACAGGCAGTATGTCCCCCATGGAGCCACTGGGAAACTAAAATTTTACACAGAAAAATCCTGAAGTGAGACTACTCATTTCAAATATCAGATTCTATGCAAAATATATATATATATATATATATTTTTGTAAACAGTTTTGTAAATATTTTTTTTTCTAATTTTTTTGGCAAAAACTCACATTAGTTTGCAAAAGAACACTTTAATAATGAATTTATTTTCTATAGCAAATGAAAAGCAATTATTTTTCCTCAAGGCTGCTAACACTTAACAGTAAAAGTGACAGATATAATTAGATTTGAAACAGCTTCAGTTCTAACTCTCTCTGGTTTGGTTAACCGGAAATCATTTTCTTACAGGAAAACACAATACAATGCAATCTTGAAGCAATACATTCCTTGCACATATTCAAAGCTAAGCATATAATCAGAGCTACCTGACTCCTAAACACAATTTGGAGACGAGTAATAGGAATTAGTTTAGACTTAGTTTCAGGAAGCTAATGAAATAAACATCAGACAGATGTTATTCAATACCTTCGCTGGAAATAACCTCCCAACAAAAAAAAAGTATATCATTCTCCTGGATAACTTAAGAAATAGATATTTAACCAAATGTAAGTAAATTTTCACATCCATTATTTTCATGGGGTATCACTTGAAATTACTGAAAGGAAGTATACACATTAGTTTAAATGTATCTGAAGAGCCTAACAAATGTGAAATCTGCTGGAAAACTTCAACCAGTTGGTAGGTAGGAACAAAGTTAAAGAAGAAAAGGAAATATAAAAGTCATCGCATATTTAAAACAAACAAATAATCACTTATTTGGTAGTACTAATGTGTGTGAACCTGATTAGAGACCAGTAAGCATACACAGGATCATTTTAAAAAGTGTTTTTATTTATTTATTTATTTTCTATAACAATTTATAGTAGTTGTTGAGTTTAGCTAACATAAGGAAGAAGAGATTTTGCCTATATGTTTTGTACCATAAATAAAACTTCAAGGCTTGCATATCAGTTTGTAACCTAAATTACAAAGAAATTTGATTCAGTATTCTCATATAGCTGGGTCCCATGGAACAAAAGCAGTGTGTTACTTCCTCCAAATGGAAGAACTCAGTTTCCAGAAAGGAACTTCCCAGAAAATTTTCATGGGTCCACATGACAAATTTAGCTTTGTTTACTTAGAATGTTAGTAGGCCAAAGGTCCGCTAAAGATATATTTATTAAGCTATGTAGTTAACTTGGGATAAGTAGCTGCATAGGATAGAGATGTGTATCTTTTTTTCAGTTTATTAACTTTAGAGTGGTTTGTGAAAAGTTCCTTTGGCCTAGTTTTTCATGTCTGGAGTTTGTTTGTTTGTTTGTTTGTTTGTTTGTTTTTTTTTGTCTTTTTTTTTTTTTTTTTGGTGGTGGTGTTTTTTATTTATTTTCTATTTTTAATTTTATTTTATTTTTCCAGTTTCCACTTCTGATTTTGCTTCTTCCCCAGGCTGTCGTACTTGATCTTAACCAGGCGTGAGTGATATCACCTGTCTGTGTAGATAACTGGCCAGTTCTGCTGACGTGACTTTCTGAATTAATTAAATGTTCATTTAGTGTGCAGGTTGCAACTCTGTATCACCTCAGTCTTAGGACTGGGAAGTTAGGTTTTCAAATCTGTGATTGAGCTATAACATAGCTTGGGCTTACTGAGCAGCAAACCTCTAAGACTATTGACTTGACTAACAGAGACAAAGACAAGTGAAGTTTCATATTTTCTCATTCTTTCAAAGCAGTGAAATATGATATGTGTTCAGTTCAATGATGATTAAGTCAGCAGAACCTCATATTAAAAAGTCTGAAATCAGAGGTAGTAAACAAACTGCAGAATCATTTCACAAGTTGGAACATTGCATTTAGTTTCAAAAATCCAAATGTGGGATAATGTGGGATAACAGTACTTTCAGATTACTTTATGAATCCTTAAATTCTAGCTGAGGTGTTTTCAGATAACCTCATCAGATTCACCACTTTAATATACATTGTCTATATGAGATAGGAAATGACCAGAACCTGAAGAAGATAGGAAACAGGGATATGAAAATCATTTCTTAATGAAAAACCACAGCTCTCATCTCAATAATATAAGCTAGTTTATCTCTGGGTCTAGTATCACATATAAATTGATTCATTAGAGTAGCAAATGATAAACCAGAATGGTTACTTCCCTATCTACCAGGAACACTGGAAAGATGCTGAGCTGAAGAAGGAAGCTTGTACTGATGTTTTGTTCCGTTCTATGAGTTACTGGAACGGAAGTGGGCACATCTGGGTGGGCTTTGTTTGGACCATGATTGGAACTCTGCCTGGTCACAAGATCTGTTTCTATTAAAGATGCTGGGTTCATCTAATTCATTTCAGAGAAGTCTTTCATAATTAGCTGACTCATACACCAGTGCTATCCAATCCAGATGAGGGGTGGGGGAATAGTGAAATAGCTTGCAGAGTTATAGCTTCCCTCTCTCATTTCTATGTTAACTCTTAAAACCCTTTATTTATTGTGTTTGAAGGCATGAGTGAAGAATCTAACTTTAACTTTCTAACATTGTAATTTGGAAAGAAATACATTTGTTATTGACTGATGTTGCAAGAAATATTTTGCAACTAAGTACTGAAAAGACAGCAGAGCAGTGGCTATTGGGAGCTTAAATTATTACTTTTTTAGTTTATAAACAAGCCATACAAGCTTGTATGATAAAATACATTGTATGTTTGCATTTTCTTTATTATTATGATTATTCATTTAATCAAATTAAACAAATTAGACAAATGAATACAATAGATCTCCCTAAAACTCACTGACTAATCAGAATGGGATGTCAGGTGAATGACCTGGATCTCTGGACATGCTTTATCTTCCACATGGTGCAGTCTCTTTACCATACTAATTGCTTAAGTGTCTCATCTGGTACTTCTGCCTTCAAAGACATGGCTTGAGCCTAGTGAACTCTGGGGAAAAAAATGTCATTTAAATTTTGATGGGTTCATTTTCTTCAAAACTAGTAGAAACAGAAGGTAAGTCTCTGAACTGCTGTTCATTTACTCTTGCAGTTCTCATAAAGTTCTCTTAACCAATTTAGAAAACCCCATTTCTCACACAAGACTGATGCTACAGTGGGAGATGTCTGTTTAATCTCTTATATGAACAGACGTGGTCTTTTTGGATCCAGAAGTAAAAAGCCCTTGAAATGTTTCTTGCATGGATAAATGAGAAACTATGATAATTGCTGGTTGCAGTCTGAATGATGCTTAAATAGTACAATTCTTTTTAAATTCCTGATACAATAGCCCTTATGTCTGTCTTTGAGAATCACTTAGTTTACATATATGTTGTTGTCAGATGATAAAAGATTATACTGCATCTGTTAGTTTAATTAAACATCTGGTGTTCTAGAAAGGAAACAAAAAAAAATGGAGAAATGTAAACAGATACAGTACTTCTGAAAGAGCAACTGGAGGAAGCAACAACATTTAGGGGGAAAAGAATGAGAGAAATTTTACAATGATAATAATAATATATTTGTATATAAAGCCATGGTTGATTCCTACTGCACTCACCACAGTCTTTCACAGAAAAGATATTAGACTGCCTTGAACTGAATGTGGTTAACACACATCTTCCTGTTGCTGACTGAAAAAGAGGCTGAGGCCTTGATAAGGTAGAATCTGTCCCACTAGTCCTATCTTCAATCTTGTGGAGTTTTGTTCTATGGTAGGGCAAGATTCAGTTATTTAGGGAGAAGGAAGAAAGGGATGAGTAACACGGTCATTGAAATAAAAAAAAAAAAAAAAAAAAAAAAAAAAGCTAGAGAAAGACTTCTCTAAACTTGAAGCGTCATGGAAGAAAACTAGAAAAGCTAATTCCTAGAGGCTTAAATCCTTAAATCCAGATAATAGGCATGTTCTTGGGTTATATGATATTTGAATACTCGGAATTAGAAGATGGTATCTGACAAGTTCCTCTTTTCTATTTGACAACTAAGTATAAAATGCTGCTCTTCAAAACACAGATAAGAGAAGATAGACACCCCTCTATTAGCTCTTTCTCAGACTGTATCTAGTTTGTGAGCTACTCAGTTCAAGTGTAGCAAAGATAAAAAACATTTTTCATGTTTAAAATTTGAATGAACTGCTTTTAATAACTAGTAAATATATTTGTTTTATTTTTAATTTTTTAAAATATATTTTAAAATATTTTTATTTTTAATTTTATTTTTTTTTGTTTTTATTTTTTTATTTTTATTTATCCTGAATGTGTCTATGTAGAGCATATCCTTATCTTTCTCTGGTACTGCAAGTTCTATAAGCTATTTCTATGCTGAAGTATTCTTCTTGCAAAGAATTGAAAGGCCCCATGTCAGAATAAAGAGGCAGTCTAAAATCCCCTAGAATACTCTTCTTTAGGCAACAGCCTGTGAAAGACTATCAAATGTACATGCTTTTGAATTAAATAGAAAAGCAGGACAGCTGTCAAGCAGATGTGGAACTTCAACTTTAAATAATAAGCAAGTATTTCCACTGGATGTGTCCTAATCATTTGTATATTTATTCTCTTGTCTTCCTAAAAGCTAATATTAAAAAAGGCTAGTGTTTACCGATTGTCCAAGAACAGAGGACAATCTAAAATAAGGGATAATAAGATTCATGTAATCAGGCATTGTTTAGAAAATCTGTTCCTATTTAGGCCTTGGAGTATCCTACATCTGTTTTACTTTTTTTTTTTTTTATAATTTAATTGTTCTCCCATTCAATCTTAAGTAAAATTTCTGATTTGTGTCTAACTATGCTTGTTAAAGAAAAATCTACCTCAGTACTAAGTTTATTAGCCAAATTACTTCATAAAATCATAGAATCGTTTGGGTTGGAAGGGACCTTAAAGATCATCTAGTTCCAACCCCTCTGCCATAAGCAGGGACACTGCCCACCTGATCAGGTTGCCCAAAGCCCCATCCAACCTGGCCTTAAACACTTCCAGAGATGGGGCATCCACAGCTTCTCTGAGCAACCTGTTCCAGTGCCTCACCACCCTCTGAGTAAAGAATTTCCTCGTAACATCTAATCTAGATCTCCCCTCTTTTAGTTTCAAACCATTACTCCTTGTCCTATACTGCCTGATAAAGAGTCCCTCCCTGGCTTTCCTGTAGGCCCCTTTAGGTACTGGAAGACTGCTCTAAAGTCTCCATGGAGCCTTCTTTTATTGAGGCTGAACAAGCCCAGCTTCCTCAGCCTGTCTCCATAAGAGAGGTGCTCCAGCCCTCTGATCATACTTGTGGCCCCCCTCAGGACTCACTTCAACAGCTCCATGTCCTTGTGCTAATGGCCGCAAGGATGAACACAGGACTCCAGTGGGGGTATCATGAGAGAAGAGCGTGGGGGACAATCACCTGTCTTGACCTTCTGGCCACTCTGCTCTTGATGCAGTCCTGGGTATGGTTGGCTTTCTGGGTTTCAAGTGCACATTGCTGTCTCCTGTTGATCTTCTCCTCAACCAATGCCCCCAAGTCCTTCTCCTCAGGGCTGCTCTCAATCCATTCTCTACCCAGACTCTGTTCACACTTGGAGTTGCCTCAGCCCAGACGCAGGACCTTGCACTTGGCCTTGTTGAACTCCATGAGGTTTGCACAGAACCACCTCTCAAGCATGTCCAGCTCCATCTGGATGGCATCCCTCCCCTCCAGCATGTCAACTGAAGCAATCAGATGGTGTCATGAGAGAAGTTGCTGAGGGTGCACTCAAGCCCATTGTCCATGTCATTGACAAAGATGTTAAGCAGAACCAGTCCCAATACTGACCCCTGAGGAACACTGCTTGTTACTGACCTCCGCTTGGATGTTCAACGGTTGGCTGCAACAGTTTGAGTGCGACCATCCAGCTAATTCCTTACCGTCCAAGCGGTCCATCCATCAAATCCATGTCTCTCCAATTTACAGAAAAGGGTATTATGGTTTATCACAGGATATCTGAAGCAAGATTTCAGATAACGTGAGTCAGAAACCTTGCAATCTTAAATCATAAAATTTACTAAAATCTTACTTTTGTAATCTTTTTAATATTTTTCTAGGTTCTTGAATCTCATGAGTCCAGATGATCTTCCTCAAACATTTCTGTCTGATTAGAGGCATGAAAACAGTATAAAAAAATAAAACTATTAAATTTGTATAACCACATGTCTTCAGGTAGTGAGTTTTTAAGAAAACTGTCAGGTAATATTGTCACAGAATGACAAAATTATTGAAGTTGAGAGTGGTTGGAGATCAAGTCCAACCCACCCCATGCTCAAAACAGGGTGAACTAGAGCTTATTGCTTAGATCCACACACAGTCAGGTCGTGAGTATCTCCAGGGATCCTGTAACATAAGTCAGAAGGATTCAGCGTGGGAGCTAATGCCTTGTTCTGTGGCACTGACATGAGGTAGCATTGTTATTTTTTATTGTTATTTGTTACTTTATTGTCTGGAATAATAAAGCATACTATTTTTGGGAGTTTAGATATAGTTAATTAAGATTAATTTAGGTCTATTACTATAGATAAATGAATTGAATATGAAAAGGAACTGCTGAGTTGGATCTCCGAGGTCATCTCTAGAGGTTTTACTGTTTTGTTTGTTTCCCTCAATAACAACTGAGAAGTCATTTTTTAGAAAGCTCAGTATGACTTGCTGGTTTGGAAAACATGGTCAGAAAACTACTTTTTTTTTTTTTATTTTTTATTTTTTTTAATTTTCCTGTGCTTCCATAATTTTATCCTAAAAGTGACAAAAAAACTTCTTGGGTCCCTGAGGAAAGCTTGAACTGAGTAGTCCTTTGTCAAGAAATACTGTCATGGAGTTTTTCATAGAACACTGCAGTACGCTCCATGGTATGTGCTGGCTTCCCTTCTGTGGGGAGGAGGGCTGGTACCAAGTATAGATTTTACCCTCTTAGTCTACAGAAGCCCAGTTGGGCTCTGTGTATGGTGTTACAAGTTGAACAACTGCTGAAATATTCCTGAAGATGTTTTAAAAACTCCCGCAGTCAGAATACAAAAGATCAAACATAATTTTAAATACTTTAAATGGTTAGCTGTACATTTTAAAAAACCTATTGTGATCGGGCAGGGTTTTGAGACCCCCCCCTTGCTGGGCTCTTCATATTACACCAGCATGTTGGTTCTGGGAGCAAGTGTGTCGCTGCCTGAATTGTGGTCATGGTTTTCACGTGCACCCAAGTGTGGTGTGAGTGGGAGTGTTGGTTGCCAAAGAATTATCTGTGCTTTTCAAGAAGAAACAAAAATCTTCAGTCCCTTTTTGCATCTTTATATCCATTCCTATGATGCCTTTAGGAGGAAAAATATAGAGTTTTGTTGTTGTTTTAATCTTTACATTATTGTGTCTTTCAAATCAGAGATTTAGTTTTAATGATAATTACTATATTTTTTAATTCTTAATTGTTAGTTTAGCACCTTGAACAGAGCTGAGTCATGCTGCAAGCATATTGGAGCCGAAATTGACATCTGGGCTGACTTCAGCACAGATGAATTGTGAAGCAATAGGGAAGCAACATCTCAGTCAGAAAATTTTATCCATCTTTCAAACCTAACCAGGTTTGAAACTCAATCTCCATGGCTAGTGTTGTTAAAGCTTAGCTAAAACCAACTTTCTCTAGCTAAGAGAGATACTGATTAAAGTATGTCTCTGACTATTGCCAAGGCATTGCCAATGAACTGTCTGGAAGCAGGCAAATGCTCCTGTGGTAAGGAATGACTGCACAACCTGCTTCTGTTTTATCGTCCCTTTCTTGTAAATGGCCAGCATTGTGTGTTCATCCATTGCTAATATACACTGTGTTGGGATATTTCACTGTCCAATAATAAACTCACAAATTCTGAGGTCTTGATGGGATGCATTTCAAATGTTTTTCCAAGGTTGCATCCAATTTTTATTTATTTTTTAATATTTATTTATTCATTTATTTATTTATTTATTTTGGTATTTAAATGCCTTGTAAAATGAAAAAATGTTTAAGCAGTAATTAACAGAGGTGATACATTTTAGATATGTATGTAGTGCCAAAGGAATTCTGTGGCACAGAGAATATCTTTCATAGGGAAGATATCTTCTGAATGTTGATACAGGCATGCTTTCTAACCTGGCACCGGTAAGTGCAATGCCTTCAAGATCAGTAAATCATGGACTGCAGCATTATTCCACTGTTCATTCAGACTGCTCCTCCTGAAGAAGCATTTTCAAGATCTGTCCTGCTATTAATGTGACTAATCTTAGCTTATGCTTTTAATTTTACAGCCAGTTTCCAGCAACACATTCAATTCCTTTTAAATACTGTGGGAAGAGATGTCATAGGAAAGCTGAGAAATGTCTTGTATAAATAAAGCTTCCTAGGTTCCTTATGTAGAGTTTGGCCATACAGGCAACTGAGGGAGTGTAAAGGGAAATCATCCCTGGTAACTGATAGAGTTGGGGTAAAGACAAGATGAGCACAAGACCTGGGGACATTTTCTTCACAGCACCAGCACAGAGTAGAGGCAGCAGACTACATTGTTTCTGGAGTAGGCTGAAGAAAACTAGTAAAATGTACATTCCTAAAGTGATCTGCTGAGGAGACACTTTTTCTTTTTCTTTTTTTTTTTTTTTTCCCCTTTCTTTTTTCCTGACACTACTCAGGGAGAAGTACAGCCATACAGTAAACATTTCATAAAATGCATTAGGTTCTTTATATCAAATAGCGGTTGGCTTGCAGGAGTTTCAGGAGGTAAAATATGATGAGTAGTGTAGGGAAGTACTTATCCCCAGACAATTCACCAAAAATATAGTTCATGCATGTGAATAAATTGTGTTTCTGCCGACATTTTTTTCTGCAGGTATTTAAGGTCAGACTGAATGCATTCTACTCAGTATTTAGGTGTGCCTCCCACCCTGTCTAGTCTCTTGACATGGATTGCATATTCCTGTGTCTCTTAAAGCTCCATAGATTTTTTTTATTTTTATTTTTATTTTTATTTTTATTTTTATTTTTATTTTTATTTTTATTTTTATTTTTATTTTTATTTTTATTTTTATTTATTTTTATTTTTATTTATTTTATTTTTATTTATTTTTTGTTTCTTGTGGCAAATGTTACCTGTCTTATTTTACCATGATATCCTATATGGAGGGGGAAAATATGTAATCCATCATACTTTCTTTTCCTCTACAGGAAATGGAGAAAGACATTACGGACACACCATCGTTTTATGTTGTTGAAGAAACACCTCTAAGTCTGTGAATTATGTTTACATGTTACATGAATAAGGCCTATGCACATGACCAAATTTAATGGATTTTCTGCACAATCAAAGTAGCCATAAACTTGTATCTTAAATGAAAACCAAATTTTTGACAGAAGTAGGCTGGAGGCTGCGTGAGATGATGGTATGGGATACTGCCAGCTCCAGACCTCCATGAATTCAGTTTGTGAGATGTGGAATACTGCATAAACACACATATCTGGTGTAGGCTTACAGTGATACTGCAAATGCTGGGAGAAGCTTAGCAGTTCAAAGGATTTAGTGTTTTGCTAATTCGCTAGTTCCTCTGGAAGGTAATTTGTCCTAACAAAAAAAATTAAAAAAAATAAAAATAAATGAGTGTTCTGTAGTGAGCCAGTGTTCAATATTATACCACAAATAATTTTTCTGCTTTGACAATTGTGTTTTTTTTCACTGCATGAATATAGTTAAATTAAATTTATTAATTAGGAAGCTTATGTAGAAGCTCTTTTTTAAAGACCATGACTCAGTGGTCCAAATATATCAATAGCGTGGGTGTAGCGTACAGAGGTCTATTGCAGTTAATGAAATTGTGTCTGCTTTCATATTTTGCTCAGTTTCTAAGTCAATAATAAATTAGAATATTTAGCTACTGGATATAAAAATAATAATAATAATAAAAAAATAAAAGAGGCAGTGGATTTATTAAAGAACAGAAAAACAATAGCTCATCTGGCTCATAGTTATTGTGCTCTGCCTGTAATATAAATGCCTTGAAAAAGACAAACTCTCTATTTTCTATTAATCAGAGTTCAGATTTTCATAGGAGAATGTGCACTTCAAGAGACTCAGTGTTATGTAAGGACAGCTATAAAATTGGCCTGGAATAGTTTGCATCTGTATCTTTACCTATGCTGCAGATTTACCTTAGCCAAATTGCATATTGGATCATAATATCTGGCCCTTGTTATCTCCTGAAGAGTACATGGAAAGTCTATGGGAAAGAGGTAACCAGGACAGGCCAAATTCATGCCATTTGGAAATATACAATGGTTGAAAATACTCCAGGAGTCAAACAGCATGGAGACTTCCCTCTCTGGGACTTCCAAGAAACAGTAGAGGAACTGACATTTAAACTAGCAAAAAACAGACTTCACACATAGGATCTGGAATACAGAAATTGAACCCCTTACACTACAGAGATGTTTCACGCTTGCTGAAAAGGCAACAGTTGTGGGTTTCTGACCTGCAGCAACAGTGCAGACAGCGTTGAGTCTCCAGTGAAAATAGGAAAACAGGGCAGCAAGTGCTTCCTTATACAAACACACACACACCAAAGAACCTCTCTTTTATTGACAAACAGTCAGTACTGTTTTGTTCCTTCTGCTACTAAAAAAAGTCTCATCCATCCTTTCAGGCACTGCTGCATGAACCTGTTTCAACTGTACTTTTTTTTCTTTTTTTTTTTTCCTGTTTCTTCATAAAGAAATGAAGGAGTCTGAAATGTGGTTGTATATACAGAGGAGTGGGGGTAGTGCATTCAGTTGATCTGGTCTGAACTTGAAGGAAAAGGATGATATTCAGATCTGAGATGAGTGAGATGCTAGATCCTCATTCATATAGGTAAATTTAGTTGGAGGAGAAGGGGCTAAGGGTACCTGAGAGATTTGGTCACTTCTCACACAGAGCTCCAGATCATGAAAACATCTCTAGCAGAAGAATGGAACATGTAGGTTCATTTGTTAACATGTACAAAACAAAACAAAACTAACATTTCTAAACTCATTAGAGGCAGAAGGATTGAATCAACATTTTGTTATGTTTAAAAGAAAACAAACATGCCAGTTGGTACACATATGAATATTTTTTTTTCATTACTTCTGTCTTACACAAGTAGAAACTGCTGAAGGAAAGAGATTTGAGTGAGATTTAATTTTACTGAAACTCAAGCAAATATTATGTTTCAATACTATTTTGTTATTTTATATCTTTAGTTGTTCATATCCTCTTTTATAAGCTTCAGTGGTAAATGTCTTTTCTTCCATTGTTTGGAATAGGCTCATTTACAGTTTGCTACTAATAAAATTATGTTTACTTTTTTTTTTTTTTTTTTTTTTTTTTCCCTGAATCAGACTTTTCCCTATACACTCTCAAATACTTGAGCAAAACCCTATGTAATGAGACCAGGACAGGATTTGGAGGTAGCAGTTGTAAACAGATGGAATGTGTTATTTGTCCATGCTTGGATTATAAAATATTTTTCATTCTTCTTGTTGTCAACATGAGAAAAAATGAAATTATTTCTGTTCAATATTGCTGTCTGCCATGCTAGATGGAAAACATCTCTTGTGTTACTTTGCTGCCATTGATACACAACACTTAAAGCATGAAGTATTTACTGCTTGTGTGGTAGAGGAATGTGCAAGCACAGAGCTATGTGTCTGCTACCCATTGAGGGAAGGAGCCAGGTTTTCTCTATTACAGAATCACAGAATGACCAAGGTTGGAAGGGACCTCTGAAGATCGTTTAGTCCTTGTCAAGCAGGATCACCTAGAGCACATTTCACAGGAAATTACTTCTACATAGAATCATAGAATACCTGTCCTAGGCTGAAGGGGACCCTCAAGGGTCATTGAGTATGATACATGTCACCTAGCCTTTTGCAGCAAGCTTGTAGTTCAAGGTTTGTATCAAGCAACCCGTGTGTCACCCATCCTGGGTGAAGTAACTAGAACAGATATCCTCCATAGTTTTCATCCTTGAAAATAAAGTTTCTATTAGAAAACAGTGCTGTGGTACTTGTGGAAATACTGCACTACTGTTCTTCATGCACAAATAGTTCAGTAGCTTTAGCCAGTGTGACAGAAATCCCATTCCATAGAAAGTCTGAGATTTGAACTGACTTCCACTTCTGTTTTGTGCCATTGACTCATTGTTGATCTTTGTTTTCTCATGGTAGGTCACAAAAAGTGTCACTATCAATATTGTTGGAAAAGTAAACTCTTTATTTCCCCCCCCTCCCCAGGTGTTTCAATGTTAAATATGTATAGGTAGGAGAATGTCAGAAATGTGCCATTCAAAACCTATGGCTGCAGAATTCCAGTACATCCCAGAATCAAGCCCAGATAGAAAAATACTTTGCTTCTACCAAGAACAGTTTGTTATTGTCTAGGGTTGAGAGAGAGAAGCTTTCTCTTCCTCTTAAATTTCTATTCTGACTGCCAAGCTTTTCAGATTCTACCATTGTTCTCACAGTGCTAAACATCCAGAAAAAAAGAGCTTGGCTAATTCAAGACTGTGGTTTTAACAGTTGTGCCAATCTCTGCCTTAATATCACTGCTGCACAAAGGAAGCACATTTAGCAGAAAAGTAGCCAGTGTTGAAGATATGAAACTGCCTCTTCAGTAATTCTTGAAATGATGTGATGTAGTAAGGAACAATCGCACAGAAATAAGTACCATGTGGTGGTAGGACATACTACAAATATTTGTCCAGAGAGTGGTGCTCTGATCTCAGTTAAAGCACCACACTACTGTTTCACCAACCATGTTGCCCTGGGGCTCTGGCAAATTCCTGTGTTAATCTTCAACCTCACCTGGAGACACACCCCAGTTTGTGGAGATTTGCAGGCAAGGAGTGGAATTTACTCATGAGGAAACAACTTGAAACGTCCCATTTTAAAGTGAATGCAGAGAGAGGCCAAAGAGGATGGGATATGCTTTATTATCAAAGATGAAAATCAGATGACTGAAATTAAGTTGCAAAGATAATCTTACTGGCTTAGTAGGAGTGGGAGTATAGTTATGAATGAGCACTGAGTTGCTCCTGCTTTTGCTGAATAGTACCTTTAGAGGTTTGGCAAGTGTAAGTTGTTATATATGAAATTGTCTTATGTGTTCTCTTTGCATTGACGACACAAATAGGGACAACACAGATGTGTAGTACACCTTGAAAAAATGAATAATATTACAGTTAGAAGACTTAATCAGAAAGTTGTTTGATTTTGTTCTATCAACACATATATGTGTATTATTTGGCAACTCACAGCCTTTTAATATTTTATTTTATATTATCTCCTTGCATGCAGTCTTATCTCACACACTTGTGGTTGTTTTTTTCATCAGGTCTGGGATAGCAAGCTTTCTGGAAAATAACCTTTTCTCCACCTACCCACCCATTTTAAACAGGGTTCTTGGCAATTTAGTGGTTTTGATAAAATATTTTAAAATACTAGGAACAGCTTTATTAAACTTGATGCGTAATTTGATGGTACTTTTCTACAAGTACATCAAGAAAATGGCCAGAATCTACTGTGTGCTCTTATAACGCAAAGACTACATGTATATTTTAAAGGTGCTGAGCTTAAGAGCTCTTTTTCTGCCTTGGAGCACTCTTGCAAATTAGGCCTTGTTCAGGGTTTAACACCTGAAAAGAGTCTAATCTGTATTTCAAAATTAGCTGTTATTAATCATGGGGTTGTAACCTTCAATTACTCTGCCTACTGAAGTTTGCTGGGCACAGCTTCATCAGTGACAAAGTGTGTGTTTTTTTTTTTTCTTTTTTTTTTTCTTTTCTCAGAATCTCTTATTTCCTAAGACTTACCTTTTAGTTACTCACCAAAGGGTTTATTCAAATCGACTAATGGTATATGTACATTGATTTTGAAAGGAACTGTGCTTTTCTTTTCAACCAAGGTTGCTGTTTGGTTAGAGATCCATCCTTGTTCCACACGAGAGAGTTTAACTGAGCTGTGATACTCCAGTATGTCACAGAGCTGGGAATCACATTGCTCTGTCATTTCTTCTTTTTCTGAGAAGAAATATCCATGAGAGCTACATTTCACTCCTTGTCTAACCATTCTGCCTGATTCCCTAGCTACTTCAGCCCACTGCGTTACATGACAATGTTGGAACATGATTTAAAATCTAAAACAATTGGTGAACTGACTCATAACTCTAATCATTTTAGGTCTGAAGTAATGTTCTGTTGTGCCATAATGAAGATGACTCAACACAGTTTCTCCATGGAGAGCATTTAGGAGGATAAACTTTTACCCTTAAAGTTTCTGTACTTTGTTCTTATTTCTTAATTTAAGTTCCATGATACAAAAGACATGGAATTTAACTGAATGTGTTTGTGGTTTTCTTTTTATCCAACTATTTATAAGGCAGAAATAAAACAAAAGCAACTCAAGATACCAGAAAAGCTGTCCCTAAAGTCTAGGAGTACCTTACATTTTCATACTGGGAAATCACATTAAGCCACTCAGATTGCCAGTGTCCTTAGAGTCCTAATCAGATCTGCAGCAAAATGTTATTATCTCATGTTTAATATGTAGCTACATCCAACCCTCATCCTGTCCCCTTTCAGTGAACCAGAGATCTTTCTTAACTACAGGCCTTTCTTTCTCCTCTATGAAGGGAGAAAGAAAAGTAAGTTTCAGCAGAAGGACTGCTGTGTAGCATTTATCACCATGATGTTTAATATTGGAAGGTCTTGGATGTGCCAGTTGATGTTTAGCACTTGGTTTCAAAGAAATGTATCAGCTCTCACAAGTCTGTGCTTGCAGAGTGCACCCCAAGCCATTGCCTTGCTACTCATGGCTTGTGGTGAAGCAACAGAGCAATATAATAGGGTTCATGAACAGCAAATGCTTTTGTACCTATACACTTGCTAGAGATTCAGACTGGGACTAAAGGGCATGCCTAGCCCCTTTGAAATCCTTAGGAGCTGTGCCTTCAGTATCACTGAAATTAAGCTCTGGGCTTCCTTCTGCATTTTGGATTCTGTGCATTGGTCTTCTTGTAGTCCTTATAAATTCTTTCCTACTCCCAAAGGTTATGATCAGCCCTGAATCTTTATACTACAATGTAGCAATTTTTTAAGCTAACCTGTTTGTCCGTGTGACAGAAATTTCAAATACAGTAATCAACCCTATAATCTTGTGTTTTCAAAATCTTCCTTCCAAAACTTTTACTAGATTTTTTTCTTTAATCAAATAAGACAGCCTCTGAGAATTTGTGCACTTAGTCACATGGTCTAAAATTTTGGGTAGACCTGTGTGATGCCAGGAGTTGGTCTTGATGACCCTTATGGTCCCTTCCAACTCAGGATATTCTATGATTCTAATTTAAAACTGATGTGTGATTTTGTTACAACTTCCATGATGACCTGATGGAAAAATCAGTTTTTCCATCTACTTCTCATTTTCATTGCTGATTGGCACATGCTCCGTAGAATAACCTACAGCCTGAATTTCACACTCCTGGTGTACTGCTGACCTCGCCTTGGTTACTGTTAGATGTCCTTCATATCTATGAATGGCTCACTGCTATTCTTAGCTAAGCTTTTGCCACTTTTGCCACTTGTAGCCTTGTCCAACTGAACTATTTCCAGAATATACAGGTTAAGAACCACGTCTGCCTTTGGCATCATCTAGCATGGAAGTGTGTGTTTACACAATTTCTCCTGTTGCTGTCATTCTTCGTAGCACAATGCCTTTCTAGCTACAGTTTAGATTGGTCATGTACAAATATATATATATTTTTTTTTCTTTGCACAGAAGAAATCATTTTGAGTCCTTATACAACTATAAACATTCTAGATGCAATTGCAAAGTCATAGAATTTTGTCAACGGCTTTTGTTTTAATAAATGTTTTGTCATGAGAAAACAGGAATATAACTGTGATGCTATCAAGATGAAGGAGAATAAAAAGAACAAAAAGTCAGTGGCAGTGTGACTTGAGAGAATGAACAGGAGAAGAAACATTACCACATGGCATTTTGAGCTGCATTCTTAGGGAACAACTGGTGGTCAGTGTGGTTTCTGACGTAGACATGTCTGTGACATGAATGTGCTAGGGTGGCTAAGTATATAGTTTTACTTACACGCCATGATTGATATGGTAATTTCCTGTTCTTGGTGTTTATATTTCTCTAATGTTAGTCTTTATTAGTACATATTTTGTTAATTTGCCTAATTTTATTAGAATTGATCTTTCACTCCTTGGGTTGCACAATATTTAAATAACATGTTCAGCACAAAAAGATACAGAACATATTTTATGTTAGCTGAGCTTGGTTTCATCTTTCTAGGATGTAATTTCCCACTTGGTGCGTGTGATCTAACATCATTGGGTTGGTTTCCTTTCACTCTTCATCCATGCCTCTGATGAAGTGCAGTTTTATGGGGGTAAGAGTGCATTTTCCTAAAGGATGACGTGTTATATCATGGTTAGTAAGGAACCTCGAGGCAGCAGCCCAGTTGGCTTAGAAATACTTAGCAGCTGTGGTGTAATGGCTCACCTCTCCCTAGTCTTCACTTTCTTCTGCATGCATAGAGTCGAAAATCCCATGATGCAGATGACTGTGAGCCATATGTCCCATTTCTTTCCTTTTGGCCCCTTGTCAAGAGATTCATGATTATTTTCCTAAAGCTGACCTAGAAAAGTCAAGGAAGAAGGAATAAAAGTATTGAATTCAGCTGATCTGTTGGGAGTATCCCATCTCTATATTTTCCGGCTTTGCACGTAACCAGGTAACATAACCAGGGTAACCCATGCAGACACTTTTCATATTACATCCTTAAATCTGTAGACTGCTTTGTGTTTTATAAATAGAACAGGTTCAAGCATCAAGGAACTTATCATCTTAAGGCAGACAGATAGGGCATGGGCACTAAAAAGGAAAAAAGAAAGGAAAGAAAAGTAAAGAAGGAGAAAGTAAAGAAAGGGGGAAAGGGAAGGGGAACGGGAAGAAGGGGAAGGTCGGAGGGCCACAAAGATGATACATGGCCTGGAACGTCTTCCTTATGAGGAAAGGCTGAGAGACCTGGCTCTGTTCAGCCTGGAGAAAAGAAGACTGAGGGGGGATCTCATCAATGTGTATAAATACCTGAGTTGTGGGAGACAGAGGGATTTGGCCAACCTCTTTTCAGTGGTTTGCGGGGACAGAACAAGGAGTAATGGTCACAAGATAGAGCACAGGAAGTTCTGCGCCAACATGTGAAAGAATTTCTTCACGGTGAGGGTGATGGAGCACTGGAACAGGCTGCCCAAGGAAGTTGTGGAGTCTCCTTCTCTGGAGATATTCAAGGTCTGTCTGGACACCTACCTGGGCAGGCTGCTCTAAGGAACTTGCTTTGGCTGGGGGGTTGAACCCGATGATCTTTCGAGGTCCCTTCCAACCCCTTCAATTCTGTGATTCTGTGAAAGGAAAAGGAAAGGAAAAGGAAAGAAAAAGGAAAGGAAAAGCAAAGGAGAGAAAAGACACCTAGAGAATAGAGCTGAAAGGAAAAGCCTTGCAGAGACATGCTTAGCAAAGCCTTCCTAGTATTGCTCCACCTGCTGATCTTATTGCTCAGTGTTCAGACCTGTTCTCTCTCGAAACATTGTGATTTGGTGCCAGTTGCAGTCATGGGATGTGTTGTGAAAAAGAGCACAGTTCAAAATTTTGTGTCACCACAAATCCATTTTTTATATTTAGAGTATTCTTAATTTCTTGACATGTCCAGTTTCTCTTCATTATGCTTTTAAACATATTGAACATCTATCACAGGTAGATCAAAATACACATGTAGAAAATTAAATAATGCCAAATAGCTGCTCCATCAGAACCATCTGCTTAAAGATCATAACACTAAATTAACAATAATGGATGTTATCCACATCTAACATTCACATATTCTGGCTGAACTGCTTGGTGCAAAGACTGCTGTGCTTGAGATCTTGTAAGAGAGTGGCTTCATAGTATAGTCACGAGGTTTATGAATTCCACTCTTGGTGGACTAAGGTAAAGAGTGACTATTAGAAACTAAGACACCATAAGATTGATATCACTTTTGTCTTTAGAAAGTAATATTTCTAGCGAAAGCTACACTGCCTGTAAATAAATAAATAAATAATAATAATATCTTTAATAAATGAAGTAACTTAACAGTTATTTAATATTTGTGAATGGTAGACAGTTGGAATATATAACCAGAATTCTAATTTTACTGATATCAAAGCCAGGATTTCACTTCAGAGCTGCAATGTGAAAAAATAAGGGCATGTGTGATGATTTTCTGCTACAGTGAATTCTGAAACACATCATCCAGCAAATTTACACTTTTATTCTTAGAGCTATTTATCAGGTGTGTTAAACAGCACATTTAGATGGATGATATTTCCCTCCCAAAGATGAATAAAAAAAAAGTCATAAAATTCTCTTTAAGATGTGCATGCTCCATAAATTTTTTGTAGAGCTGAGGGAAATATTAATAATTCTAACCTTTTGATAATGTTTCAAATCAGCTTGTTTAGATTTTACCCACTGCACGAGTATTCTCAGCCACTGAGAAATTTTAAATACCTAGCACATCTAAAAACATGATATTGCTGATATACGTAATTAAGTCTTAACTTAAAAAAACATCTTAACAAAATTGTAATGGTTGTAGTCGTCCTCTGGAAAATGTTTGCTTCATCTTCAGACATCATTTAAAACAAAACAAACCAATCAAACCAAAACAAACCAAACCAAAACAACAACAACAACAACTTTCCTCAAAACTAAACAAAACAAAATATAACAAAATAACAACAACAAAACAAGAGAAACCTGACACAGAGAAAGACACCTTAGACTTAAGAGAGTCAGAGAGTGGAACTGTACAAGGATGTAAAACAAAATCAGTTCATCTCAAATACCTATCAGGTATTCAGATATGCATAATTCACTTGGTACCTCATCTCCCATTGAGTATTGCCTTGTGCAACAAAGATATTTTGACTATATTGGTTTAGAAATCCAGGGAAAAGGGAAGGAATAGCCAGTTGAGTAAGCTGATAAAATAATAATAGTCAAATAAATGAAAACAAACAAACAAGCAAAAACAAGCTGTAAGAGTCATAGAGAGTAATAACAAGCTATCCTGGGTTAATGCATAATTAACTGACTGATTTTTATTGCATCAAAAAAAAATCAAGACACAAATTTATTTGTTAATATTTTTGAAATATTTTTTAGCAAATGGGACATGGGTTGGTTGTCAATCTGACTTCTGTCTTTGCCCCTAAACAGGTGTAAGCTTATTTGGATTTTTTAAGCCAGTAATCACCTCCATGATATGTCAATGGCCCAATTCTGATTCCATGGGGTCAGTGGTGGTGTTGACGTATCAGAAAGCTGATTCAGAGAATTTCAGAAAGTACAGATTCAGCTTGCTAGTACCTCATTTTTAAAGCTGCTTCTTCAGCACTTTCTGTTATGTATATGAACCTAGAAATATGGAATTAGTAACACTCATTCATAAGCCTTCTTACTACAAAGAATGCCTATTTTATCACATCTGACTACGTCTTCTTTTTGTGCTTTACAATATTTATAACTTTAGCTTTTAGCTTTGCAGAGGACTTAATCTAGCCCATGAAAACTTAGTACACTGCCATATATAAGAATTTCGATCCAGTTTCTGTTGTGGATATGTAAGTACTTGTGGATATGAGTTTACACTCATCTAAATAAAATCTTAATTACAGAATTTAAAAAAATATATATATCAAAAAGCCCCCAGCTACAATTTTTACAGTGTGATTTAATACAATTTAAGGAAAAGAAATGGGCCACATTCTTAAACTTTGTTGCATATGGAAATACATTTATAATCTGCACTGTGATGCACCAACTAGAAACGCTGATTGGTTGAAAAGTGATAGATGTTCACAGATATCCCACACATTAGGAAACATAGTGATTCTCATTCTTTTCAAGAGAAAGAAATAAAAGTCCAAAAAAGCAATCTTTAGGATTGCTCATCTGCCAAATGAGCCATGCTTGGTGAAAGGTCTTTAAACTTCGAACTTCCCTGACATATCCTGGAAGCACAACACAGCCCAGAGAAAGCAGTCTAGGAGGTTTCTGGAGAGCGTGGAAGATAGCTTCCTGACGCAGCTGGTTAGTGAACCTACCAGGGGTGGCGCCCCGCTAGACCTTCTCTTCACAAACAGAGAAGGACTGGTGGAGGATGTGATTGTCGGAGGCTGTCTTGGGCAGAGTGACCACAAAATGGTGGAGTTCACTATTCTTGGCAAGGCCAGGAAGGGCTGTATTGGACTTCCAGAGGGCTGACTTTGAGCTGCTAAGGACACTAGTTGGTAGAGTCCCTTGGGAGGCGGTTCTGAAGGGCAGAGGGGTCCAGGAAGGCTGGCTTCTCTTCAAGAGGGAAATCTTAGTGGCGCAGGAGTGGTCTGTCCCCATGTGCCCAAAGACGAGCTGGCGGGGAAGAAGACCAGCCTGGCTCAACAGAGAATTGTGGCTTGAGCTTAGGAGAAAAAAGAGGGTTTATAAACTTTGGAAAAGTGGGCAGGCCACTAGGGAGGACTATAAGGATGTTGTGAGGCTGTGCAGGGACAAAATTAGAAAAGCTCATCTGGAGCTCAATCTGGCTACTGCCGTTAAAGATAACAAAAAACGTTTTTATAAATACATCAACACAAAAAGGAGGACTAAGGAGAATCTCCATCCTTTACTGGATGCGGGGGGAAACTTAGTTACAAGAGATAAGGAAAAGGCGGAGGTGCTCAATACCTTCTTTGCCTCAGTCTTTAGCGGCAATACCGGTTGTTCTCTGTATACCCAGTACCCTGAGCTGGTGGAAGGGGATGGGGAGCAGGATGTGGCCCTCACCATCCATGAAAAACTGGTTGGTGACCTGCTATGGCACTTGGATGTGCACAAGTCGATGGGGCTGGAAGGGATCCACCCAAGGGTACTGAGAGAACTGGCAGAGGAGCTGGCCAAGCCCCTATCCATCATTTATCAGCAGTCCTGGCTATCGGGGGAGGTCCCAGCTGACTGGCGGCTAGCAAACGTGACGCCCATCTACAAGAAGGGCCGGAGGGCTGACCCGGGGAACTACAGGCCGGTCAGTTTGACCTCAGTACCAGGGAAGCTCATGGAGCAGATTACCTTGAGAGTCATCATGCAGCACTTGCAGGGCAAGCAGGCGATCAGGCCCAGTCAGCATGGGTTTATGGAAGGCAGATCCTGCTTGACGAATCTGATCTCTTTCTATGACAAAGTGACGCGCTGGGTGGATGAGGGAAAGGCTGTGGATGTGGTCTACCTTGACTTCAGCAAGGCTTTTGACACCGTCTCCCACAGCATTCTCTTCAAGAAACTGGCTGCTCATGGCTTGGACTGGCACACGCTTCATTGGGTTAGAAACTGGCTGGATAGCCGGGCCCAAAGAGTCGTGGTGAATGGAGTTAAGTCCAGTTGGAGGCCAGTCACTAGTGGCCTTCCCCATGGCTCAGTACTGGGGCCAGTCCTCTTTAATATCTTCATCGATGATCTGGACTAGGGCATTGAGTGCACCCTCAGTAAGTTTGCAGATGACACCAAGCTATGCGCGTGTGTCGATCTGCTTGAGGGTAGGAAGGCTCTGCAGGAGAATCTAGATAGGCTGCACCGATGGGCTGAGGTCAACTGCATGAAGTTTAATGAGGCCAAGTGCCGGGTCCTCCATGTGGGATGCAATAACCCCAAGCAGAGCTACAGGCTGGGAGATGAGTGGTTGGAGAACTGCCAGGGAGAGAAGGACCTGGGAGTGATGGTTGATAGTCGGCTGAATATGAGCCAGAAGTGTGCTCAGGTGGCCAAGAAGGCCAACAGCATCCTGGCTTGCATAAGAAACAGTGTGACCAGCAGGGCTAGGGAGGTGATCATCCCCCTGTACTCGGCTCTGGTGAGGCCGCACCTCGAGTACTGTGTTCAGTTTTGGGCCCCTTGCTACAAGAAGGACATGGATGTGCTTGAGCGGGTCCAGAGAAGGGCGACAAAGCTGGTGAGGGGGCCTGGAGAACAAGTCTTATGAGGAGCGGCTGAGGGAGCTGGGCTTGTTCAGCCTGGAGAAGAGGAGGCTCAGGGGCGACCTTATTGCGCTTTACAGATACCTTAAAGGAGGCTGTAGCGAGGTGGGGGTTGGCCTGTTCTCCCACGTGCCTGGTGACAGGACGAGGGGGAATGGGCTGAATTTGCACAAGGGGAGTTTTAGGTTGGATCTTAGGAAGAACTTCTTTACCAAAAGGGTTGTTAGACACTGGAACATGCTGCCCAGGGAAGTGGTGGAGTCACCATCCCTGGAGGTCTTTAAAAGACGTTTAGATGTAGAGCTTAGGGATATGGTTTAGTGGGGACTGTTAGCGTTAGGTCAGAGGTTGGACTCAATGATCTTGAGGTCTCTTCCAACCTAGAAATTCTGTGATTCTGTGATTCTGTGAAATTCTATGAGTGTTTATAAATGAACATAAAATGATACCCAGTGAAACTGCTTTGTTCCAGCAGTGCAAAATATCTGCTGCATTACAGCATCATTCAAGCCATATTTGAGGCACTGAGGAAAATATTTCTGGACAGCTCTCCTGTAAGCTTTCAACAGCAAATGAGGTGGATGGGACTGCCCATCTGGATAAAGTAATTGTGGAAGGCATCACACAGGTAAGGACATCAGGGATATCAGGGGTACAGTAAATTATCTGAGCAAATGGATAAGCGCTGAGGAAAATGAAGTCCTTGTGAATCTGTGGTTATTTAAGAAAGCCCCAACCTGTGAATTGTCCAGATGCATACCTGTTGAATTGAAGTTAAAGAGTAAGGATGGAGCTGTAGACAAGTTTGAAACAGAAGACATTTGATAGGTCATTTAACAGAATACAATGGTTCATTTGGAAGGGACCACCAAAGACCATCTAGTCCAACTGCCTGACCTCTTCAGGGCTAAATGTTAAAGCATTTTGTATATTGCATAGCTTTGTACAAGTGCCTCTTGAACACTGATAGGAATAGGACATCAACCAATGCTCTAGAAAGCTGGTTCTAGTGCTTGACCACCCTTACATTAATTTATTATTTTTTTTTCCTAAAGTCCAGACTGAACCTTTTCTGACACAGTTTTGTGCCGTTCATCAGTGACCACAGAGGAGATATCGGAACCTCCATCTCTATTTCCCCATCTCAGGAAGCTTTAAAGAACAGTGAGGTTGCCTCTGAGCCTCCTCCAAAACAGACAACCCAAGTGTCCTCAGCCTCCCCTCATCCCGTCCCATGGACTTCTGAATGCTGAGCTGATGCAGCTGTTCCCTTACAATTTTGGTGACCACAAACAGAAAGCCATTGCTCCCCCAGTGTTATGGTCGTCCAGCTCAGAGGGTGGGGCAACTATAAATGTATTATTAATATTAAAACCTGAGAAAAAAATATATATATATTAAATGCCTATATCTTTTCCACATCCCTAATTGGTAGGTGGTTAGGTGACCTTTTTCATTAAGTATCAGCCTGATATTTTCCTTAGAACTGCTCTTGCTGTTGAGACACTTTTTTTTTTTTTTATGAATATGTTTATATATATGTTCATATGTTTGACAGCATACTGGCCAGTATCAATATAAGCTGAGCTTTGACTTTTCTCATTTTTTTTTCCCTACAAATGTGAACTTCAGCTCTGCTAACTTTCTGAAGTCTAACCTTGCTTCCAGACTTGATATAAATTCTTTTTCTGCCCAAGTTCCAAGAGACATTCCCTGTTTCACAAACTGTTTTTTTTTTTTTGTTTGTCTACTTACTTCTTCCCCTGTGTTCTCATATTCCTACCATCTATTCCAGAATGGAAAACTTGTACCAGACTATTGAATTTAGTAGCAAAACCCACACAGTTGACAGCAGTATCAGGGTTTCACTCCTAGGTTGTTTCATTTGCTAACAATATTAACACTTTCAGGAAAAGAAGTCTTCAGGTGAACTTAGTAGAAATTCTGATAAATCTTGCCTATATTTTCTAATCCTTTTCTTCTGTTCTTCAAGGAGGTTAACAGCTCTTCTTGCATCTTTTTCAGGACTAGCTTTTTTTGACATTCAATTTTTATTTTTTAAATCCAGTCCTTACTGCAATTGTGTTGAAAGGCCACTTTCATTATTGTTGAAGAACAAAGTTCCCAACCAACTGCTATGGCTGCTTTTGAGTTTGTCTTGAATCAGTCTTACTTGGTACATTTTGCTCCTAAAAACTTGCATGTGATCTCTTCAGCAGCTTGGACTATTGTCATAAATGCAGTGTGGAAGTAACCAGGTTCTTGAACGTGCCTGAATATTTAATTTGGTTCCTCAAAGACCTAATTAGGATTCACTAAATGCAAGAATAAAACATATTCTCTAATGTTTTGGTCTGGGTTTGGGAATAGTAATACAAGTGCAAGATATAATATTCTGTCCATGTTTCCTAATATGTCCTCACAGTATCTGCTTCTAACAAAAGTAAGACTTTGTGACAAAAATTGTGCAGTACTGTAATAAACAGTGTATGGTGAATTTGTAAGCACAGTCAGTATTATTGAGTTATGTTAATTCATGTTGCTTCATCTCCAGAGAAAAACAACAACAACAACAACAAAAAAGAATAACAGAAAGAAAATTATATTTGCGAGTTTCAGGGTCTTGATACAATTATAGCCTTTTAAGTGCTCAGATAGTGCTTAATGTTTCAAAATTAATTTATACTTTGCTAGTATTTTGTCTAATGAATCTGCTTCTGGATGAAAAGGGTGGAGCACTTTGTAGCAAACAGCTGTAAAATATCAGAGCAATGTGTGAATGTCTGGCTGTGACTACTCAAGAAAATCAAGATAATATGTCTGACTAAATATGTATTTCAAAATAGTGAGTCCTATTATAAAATGATGGGAAATATGTTTTCAGTATTAAGATGTAATAGGCTGCAAGAATGTTATTACTATAGTATGAGTACCAAAAAGTAAGGAATCCTGATGAGAAATGCACACAATGGTAATTTTGTGGCAGGAGAGATATTTTCCATCCCATGTAAATGAACAGATCACAATGACCTGTTAAGAACCTTATTTGAAGTAGGTTTCTTTTGAAGGATTCTCAGATCTCTTCACTCAGACTTTTCTGGTTGTGGCTTTTGTTAGATGTCTAAAAGGTTATATCTCTGCAGTTGGGAATCACCAGACACCACATCCTTATCAATAGGAAATGCACTTGGTACAGTAGGCAGAAAACTCTCATAGTTGCTGTCTGAAGGTGTAAAGGATAAACCCTGTCAGTGATATTTATTTTACATTATATCTGTTATTTTCTCAGATAAAGTAGTAGAGGCCAGTTTAGCAGAATTTTATAACCTGAGAGAACTAAATAAATTCTTTTAACAGACTCAGCAACAGAAATGTTTTGGGAACATTTTAGTATATTTCTTTCAAGAAGCCAACCTATTAAAGGAAACATCAATGTGAGACCACAACAAAAGAGAAGGAAATAGTTCAGTGCTTTAGATGTTGCAATATATTTTTACATTATCTACAACACTTTAATAAATAGTTTCTAGACCACAAGACACCTTGTTGACACAGAAGTTTAATTCAAGAGGGAACAATCATTGCTTAAAGAACAGATATATTGTATGACCATATGTACCTTCTATTACATTAACTACTGGCCTATCAACCCTGTGCTAAGTTCAGTCTGTTTGCTGTGCTTTTCCTGGGAAAAGACAAGCAGTAGTGCTTGTGGTTTACAGATTCCCTTCCCTTCCCTTCCCTTCCCTTCCCTTCCCTTCCCTTCCCTTCCCTTCCCTTCCCTTCCCTTCCCTTCCCTTCCCTTCCCTTCCCTTCCCTTCCCTTCCCTTCCCTTCCCTTCCCTTCCCTTCCCTTCCCTTCCCTTCCCTTCCCTTCCCTTCCCTTCCCTTCCCTTCCCTTCCCTTCCCTTCCCTTCCCTTCCCTTCCCTTCCCTTCCCTTCCCTTCCCTTCCCTTCCCTTCCCTTCCCTTCCCTTCCCTTCCCTTCCCTTCCCTTCCCTTCCCTTCCCTTCCCTTCCCTTCCCTTCCCTTCCCTTCCCTTCCCTTCCCTGTGTTTAGTCTCATCTAGAGTATGCTACTCAGTCTGAAATTTGTTCACAAAGAAAATATTGTTTAAAAACTTTTTAAGTCATACTCTTTGAACCTCATTTTACTTTCTTCCTCTCACATGCATGGATCTAACGTGTTTCTCTTCAACAGGATCTTTCCCTTTCCCTTCTGTAGCTTAGTGATTCTTGCAAGCACTAGTGTTATAGTTTTAATACCAGATAAATGTGAAGGAAAAAGGACGAGAACAACAGAAAAAGGGAGACAATACTTTATTTGGCGTGGAGTCTTTCTTGCCAGTAACACTGTGGGTTATGATCCATGGTGGAAATCTGTGCAACTCATAAAAAATTGTTCTGTCCCTGAGAGAATAAAAAAGATGTTTAGATGTAGAGCTTAGGGATACGGTTTAGTGGAGGACTGTTAGTGTTAGGTCAGAGGTTGGACTTGATGATCATGAGGTCTCTTCCAACCTAGAAATTCTGTGATTTGTGTGATTCTGTGAACCTCTTACATTCTATGTGAATTTTGTCCTGGACTGTGTTGACTGCAAGCTCCTTGCTCTATCTAGAAGATCTTGATAAAAATTCAACACCAACTTTCCTGTCAAGTAGCCCACACACAGTCAGTGACCACAAAACCACATAGATCCTGTTGTAATGAATAATATGAATCTTACATTCCATTTCCCATTACTCACTCTTCTCTAGCTTCTTTACCTATCTTCTTTGTGAGGGTTAGAACAATGTGCAAAAAGCTAGCACCAGGAGGTGCTAACTTTATTTTGCAGGTAAACTGTTGTGATAAAACGTTACTATTAATTTCAGTGAATATGTATGCTATCATGAGTTGTATGTATCACAAAACAGAATGTGATGTTGGTAAATTGGATTATACAATCACCAGTAGTTGCTTCCATGCAGACTGATCATATCCTCCATGAAAAGTAATAGCAACAAGGTGACTGTTAAGTGAATTTCTTCCTCAGAGTCATCAGCACTTGTTGTGCAACATGATAGTAAGATAAATTTCCCAGACAAAGTAACGCTTTATATAGAAATATTCTTGAAAAATTTGAAAAGTTGATAAAATTGATAAAGAAGTGGGAGCAGGAAAAGTCATGTTTCTTTTCCTTCCCTCCCTCATGACTTGAATGACAAATTTTTATTTCTGAACTTGTGAATGCTCCTTGTTAGCAGATCTAAGTAGTACAGTGTGATAGACAGGATGTACATAAAAGGGTTTGCTAGTGCTGTTCTCTTGTTTACTGGTACTGTGCTTTCCTCCCCCTTATGTAGAAATCCAGATAAATTTTTAGTCAAAAAAAAAGTCAATTTTTATTGATTTATCTAATTTATATTTATATTTACTATTTGTAACTATATATTTACTATATATTTATATTTACTATTTATACAATATCTAAGTTTCTTCCCAGAGGGAAGGTAAATTATATAAAAGCTGTAATACCTGAAATATCTTTGTTATAACTGATACGAAAATTTAATGATTGATTATTATGGTATTTTTTTTTCAAAATCAGATTGTAAAAGTCTATGATTTAATGCTATGAGGATTAGCAGAAATGTATTTTTAAAGATTGTTGAAGTTTTAGGGGATTGTATATAAAGGAAACCAATTAATTCCTGAATAGGAGTTCTGGCAGGCATTTCCTATCACGAGGGCAGTGATTTACTTTGCCTCCATTTTCAGTTTTATCCTTTGCTGCCTTTATTTCATTTAAAAGAAACAGACAGACTCCTGAGGCAATATTTTCAGATGCAGCTGTACAGTCCTGCCATAATACCCATTAGTCTGAATGACGCAGAACAGAAGGTAGAACAAATGGATAAATACTTTGTATTGTAAAACACAATTAATCTAGTTTCAGCCTGAAATAGGGAGATTAACCTGAAGGAAATAAAGAAATATAAGTTTTTCACCTATCTAAATTGCATTTCTATTTATAAATAATAAGTGAGGTAATAATAGATCTACACATGGGCCTTTCTACAAACTATAGGACAGACCAAACAATTATGTCTGTTTAAAAAATATATGTTTTGTGAAACAAAGATATCATTCTCATTAGGTTTTGTTTGAGCCTTTGCATTTTTTAAAGAGTGAGCAGATGGAAAGGTTTGTATTCAAACTAGTTAGCCAAGATTTCTATTCATAAAACAACATCCAAATTCCTAGTTTACAGTTAGAAGACATGGCCTGTGGTATGTGGATATAGTATGGCTTGTCTGTAAGATCCAGCTGATTACAAAAGGTGCCTAAAAACAGTCTGTAAAACTATGTCTTTCTTCACTTTTTTTTTTGTCCTCTAAGGACCATGTGATTTGTTTTCTTTCTCCCGTAATATTTTCTTTTTGGGGAATAAAAGATACAGTCCCCCATCTTGGGAGGACATCTGTCAATAATGGTAGTCGTCTTGGAGTGAAAATACTCTGCTCCTAAGGTCTGGTAAGGCTTAATTGCAGACCTTAAGATTGTTCTGATTATAGGATAGTTATAAATGCAAATCTTAAAGTTCAGACTGTAACTCAAAGGAGATAGACAGTGAATGTGCAGTAACTTGTCACTCTTTGAGATAATTTGTTTGTGTTGAACCTCCACATTTTCAAAACAGTCTGGAATTTTAATGGAAGTAATATATCCCTTATACTGATCTGAGAATGGATAGTGGACTTTCAGGTGTTTTCCCCACATGTGATAGTCTGAAAACCAACTTTACTTGAAGTAGTTTCTTCTCTCATAAAGAGTTGGGTTGCAGCAACTGGGAGATGTCTTGACACATCTGATATCCTGGTGTCAGAACAGAGCTGCCAAACAAAGCCTTCTGACCGATACCCTGTTAATCTCATTTCCAAGGCTCCTCATACTTGTGGTCTCTGGGTGACACTGTGGTTTGCGTTTTGGCAAATAGAGTTAAAACTTTACAGGGTTCTACCTCAACATCATTACCAGTGTAGCCATCTTTCTGAGAACATGTGATTTTACTTGCAGAAACTTTGCACTCAGATTATTAATAAAAATAAGTATGTTTAACATTAGTAGTCAACTAAAAACATCCCCATTCCATGCTTATTTCTCAGTGATATTTACTTTGATGTCTATCAGCCAGCTTTCTTAAACTGCTTATTTGGCATGGTAATGATATTGCAGTGTTATTTTTAACCAGACTGTTGTGCAGTACCAAGTCAAACACCTTATCGTAAATCCAAACATGTTGCCTCTCTGTTATGCACCAACCAAACCTGTAGTCTGATTGGCAAAAGCAGTTTCGTTTGACAAGATCTATTTTCTATAACATGCTGTTAACAAGCAATAATATTCCCATCCTTTCATCTTTTATCTTTTGCATTCCATATTAACTCATCTCCAACTTCACCTGGATTAATCAGGTGATAAGTATTTAGGTCATTTCCCTGCTGTTGTGAATAATTGCATATTAGCTGTCAACCTGTCCTTTAGAATGTCCTTATTTTTGTAACATATATTTAAACCTAGTATTAGTGTGATATTCTTAGCTGGCTGTTTTTTCTTCTAAAGTACAAGCCCTCTTGAGTTTAGGAAAATTATCTCTGAAGATGATGCTAAACTCCTTAATAACCCAGAAGATGAACAAGACTTTATATCCTTTTGTTTATCCTAATGGTTTTTAAACACACAAAACACCAACAGCAATATAAACTGTTCTGCATAACTTCTGCCCAATGTACTGATATAATTGTGACTTTTTTTTTATTGTTGTTGTCATTCTTATATTTTACCTGCTTTTTATTCTTTCATGTCAGGGGTTTTCCTTGACTTCTTAATATTACTCATAAATTTTCATTCCTCAAGATATTTTTTCTTGTTGCCGTTATACATCATTTATTTATTTATTTATTTATCATTTATAAATAGATATAAACATTTTTATTTATATATTTAATTATATAAAGATCTATTTATATATTCTTTTTATTTATTTATATATGTGTAAATATATATATTTTTATATGTAATTTATTTATATATTCTGTGAATAGAATTTTTTTCTATATATTATATATAGAGAGGTATATTATCTTATAATAGATAATATTATAAATTATAATATATAATATAATATATATTATATACAATATATAATATAATGTAATATATATCTTATATATGTAATATATATGTAATATAATATATATCTTATATCTTATATATCTTATATATATTATATTACATTATATTCTATATATTATGTTATATACAATATATTATATATTACATTATATATATAATTATATATTCTAATATATAATATACAATAAAATATATAATACTTATTATATATATTATAAATATAAAAGAATGTATTGTTTTATATTATATTTTTATATATTTTTATATTTTTATATTAAAAATATAAATTTTTATATTATACTATGTATATTCTTTTAACTGCTTTTACACTCCTGTTTTAGTTTACTATGAGTGACCAGCATATTTTCTTTCTTGATTGTAGTCCAACCATCTGCTGTTCTCAGTCATATGGTCTGAATTTCTCCCGTGTGGAGCCAGGAGTTGGACTCAATCATCCTTGTGGGTCCTTTGTAACTTGGGATATTCTATGATTCTATGATCTATTCAAATATTTTTCTAAAACCACCTTATTTCCTTTAAGAGCATGAATGTTTCTACTTTTTCACTCAGTTTTATTGTTTTTCCACAGTTTGAGCCTTTGCATTTTTTAGAGTGAGCAGATGGAAAGGTACTGGATAGATGGAAAGATGGATAGATTTTACTATCATAAGCAGAATTAAGTTTAACAATCATGACCATGTACTAGTTAATTGTATCTCTTTCCCTTTGTCAGTGCTGTATGAACCTAGAACATGCCTTAACCTTAATCTTAGCTGTCCTATCTCTTCAATCTTATTCAAATATAAACTTAAAAGAAGTATTAGAAGTTTTCATTAAATATTTTCAGGCATTTCTTATTTTTGAAATTAACTTTTTTTTTTTTTAATGTGCTTTAAAATTTACATTTTCTTGTCTTTTAAATTGAACAAAGCTATTTTGTATCCTCTTCAGATTTATAAGTTTTCAAGTTTTTTATTTGTTTGTTTGTTTGCTTTCCTTCCACAGTGGTTTCCATCTTAAAATTGAAGCTGTCAGGACAAAGCATAGCCTTAGACAACAGAGTCTTACTGACCACATTTTGATTGAAGCATAAGAATAAAGGAAAATAAGTATATAAGGTGAGATCTAGGACCTTGATTAAGTTAACTAACAAAGGTGTGTTAACTAACTAACTTAACTAACACATCACAAAGCATTTTAAAA
Source organism: Anas acuta (assembly GCF_963932015.1). Taxonomy (NCBI): domain Eukaryota; kingdom Metazoa; phylum Chordata; class Aves; order Anseriformes; family Anatidae; genus Anas; species Anas acuta. The sequence continues at coordinate 9,461,894 of NC_089017.1, forward strand.
AGTTGGGGTTAAATAAAAACTGTAATTTTCCTGGAAAAAAATCTCAGCTAGAGAACAGCAGTGATTTAGTTGGTCCAGTTGATTTAGCAGTCCAATACTGATTTAGCAGTGTTCCATAACAAATGAGAGCTTAGCTGAATGAATAAATAAATTTAGATCCTCTCAGTGGCCAAATTTACTGGCAGGTTACCAGTTTAACTCTCCTGATGTTGTTTCCTTCTTTAGTGCAAGTCTTGCTAGTTGAAAAGTCCTACAGCCCATTTCTAGCAAGGGCCTCCTGAGGAACAACACAATGCAGCAAGTTTCTCCTCAGTGACTCATGTTCCCTTTCCCAGCATAGCAGTTTTCAGCATAGAGAATCTTTGAATGGAAAAGGAGAGCTGGATTATCCTTTCTGTTTTGCTATTTGATGTAGCCCTCTGGCTCTTGGTAAACTGCCAGTGGTAGATACTTGGATTTTCTTGCCTTAGCAGGTACTGGGACTTTTTCAAGCAGATGGGGAGTTCTTAAAGTCCTCCTGTCTGAGTCAGGACCACAAAGCTAGACATAAACTTGGTGGGAGCTGAATGCTCAGCAGAGAGCATTGTCTCTCCAAGATTTCAGATTTAGTCATAGAGACTTTTTATTCAGCTTCACCCAAGGCAAAAGCAAACAAGAAAAGTCTGCCTGCTGCACTTTCCCTTCCAGCATTTTCACAGCCTGTACACAACAAAACAAATCATCAGTCTTCCTTTTTTCTGGTACTGCTTAAGATACAGTTTCTAGTTAACAAATCCCTTAACAAATTCCTTAATTTCACAGCTTTGGTCAGACAAGATCATCTAAGGTACATCACCAGAAAGAAGGGTAGAGGAATGAAGCTTTTTTGAGTTATTACTTTTTTTTTTGTGAAGATGTTTCTAAGTAAGGCAGTCAAAAATAGTTCAGATCCATAGATGAGACCCATTTCCAAACAAATATTCCAGTTGGCAAAGGTACATCCAGCATTAATATCTGCTCCTGTGCCTGCCTTTCTGCATTCACCCCATCACCTATCTTGTAGGCAGTGCTTAGTAATAGTTTGATGCAAGCATTTGACTGTAATGCACTCCAGATCCCAAAACCAACCTGAGAAATTCTCTTCAATGCTCAGAAATAGAAATTTGTGTAGCTTAGGTGTTTGTTTGTTGTTGGTTTTTGTTGTTGTTGTTATTTGTTTTGCTTTGTTTTGTTTTGTTTTATTCTGTTTTTAAGCTAAAGGTACTCTTGAATGACGTTTAAATTTTTTTTTGTCTGGTTTTATTTTTTTGTCTGTTTTTTTTTCCTGAACTCATGCAGATGGATGAGATGGATGTTTGTCCTTAGAAACATCAGGTAACACCATTTAATGACCTGCACAAAAATCCTTCAAAATATCACTTAGAATGAACTTTGCCAACAACTGTTTCCTTTTTATTGTAGATACATGTATAGAATCATGAGGCCTTCAGGCTTTATCAAACTGTTTTAAGTCAAACGGAGTTATTTATTTAGATAAACTAGAAAACCTCTTTTTGAATTATAGATCAACATGTTTGTACCATCCTGAGTGAACTAGGAAACAGGAAAAAATTGCTGACTGTGTAGTCTTGATTTCTATTAGCTTCCTTCTATCATTGTGAGCACTTCTGGGTTGTTGATATCTTATACTAGGTCAGGGACATTATTATACTAAAAAGGATTACCTTACTAAAATATATATATATATGAAACTATAAATACTATTTTCTTGTATCAGCAATAGTATCAAGGGTCTGAAGTAGGTCTTAGTGTAAACAAGATTTCTTTAGTAAGAAGTGGTTCATGTTACATTGACTTTAAATTCACATGGCTTTAGAAGTTCTTGTGTATATTATTGACCTTCTCTTGCAGGTAGACCTGATCACTCCCTTTTTTTGCAACAGTATGAACAGTAGTTTTATATTTCATATACCATTAGCAGTTCCATCTCCAGTGATGTGAATTAACCGTTAGTGTGGATCTGCCACATTTGGTAAGTACTGACTTAACCACTGACCAGAAAGATCACACTTATTAAATAGCTTTGTAGTTTTACTTTTTTGTTGTTGTTGTTTGTTTTTATTTTAAATTAAAACTTACAATTCTATAATGGTGAGAAAAGCAATCAAAAGTTAATTTTCACTTATATTGTGTTCATCCTCAATACATGCATGAAAAAAATACCAATACTGTTGGTTACACCTGAAAAATTGTACTAAGTATTCACTGCTCTATGATGGTCTTGAACTCCATGACTTTATATTAACTTTCCAGCAATCCTTGATTTTTGTGCAAACAAATAAGGTCTGCATTTCTTAATTTATCAGCAGTTATGTATTTTCTTCTTGCATCTGGGTATGAGGGCCCAAGACTTATTTACTTCTTTCCTCAGTTATGTAAATCATATTCTGAAGACAAGTGTTCATTACTTCATAAGTATTTTTAAATCATAGAATCATTAAGGTTGGAAAAGACTTCCAAGATCATCTGGTCTAACCATCACCCTACTGCCAATGTCACCCACTAAACTATATCCTTAAACACCAAGTCCAACCATTCCTTAAAACCCCTCAGGGACTGCACGACCTGACTGGGTGTGCAATGTCTGACTACTCTTTCTGAGAAGAAATGTCTCCTAACTTCCAACCTGAACCTCCCCTGGCACAAATTGAAATTGAGTCCCTTCCCTCTAGTCCTATCACTAGTTATCTGCAAAAAGAGGCTAGCTTCCAGCTCCCCACTTTTTTTTTTCTTTTTTTTTTCCCCCTCTCTTTTTCTTTCAGAAATACTGATATTTAATAATAAATTTTAAAAAGTCAAAAGCATTGAAATACCAGAAATATTGAAGGTGTGCGAATGTTCGGTGAATGCTTTTTGTGCAAAAACAGAGCAGATTTTTTTTAAAAGGGCTCTGAATTAAACCCCCTCTCTGATTTTCTGTGTGTTTAATGCCAGCACTAAAGCTGAGTTTCAAGGCCATGGACAACTATGAATCAAATGGCTGAAACATGGGCAATCCATTTGGGTCAAGCCTAAAATATTGTACAAAAATTGGATGTATAAAAATCTTTGAAAATTATAGGCTTGCTACAATTACTACATATCACAGAATCACCGAATCATCTAGGTTGGAAGAGACCTCCAAGATCACCAAGTCCAACCTCTGACCTAACACTAACAAGTCTTCCACTAAACCGTATCACTAAGATCTAAATCTAAAATCTAAACCAGGGATGGTGCCTGACCCACTTTCCTGGGCAGAAATCTAAGACAGTTTTCACAAATAACTCAATTTCATGACATCTTAAGCCCTTTAGAATTAACAAGCCTTCTCATTTTCTCACCTAATCAGCAATGAAAAACATAATTATACCGGCCTTAAAAGTAGTGGTTTAGATTTTCAAGGAACTAGATTTTTTCTGCCAAAACTAAAATGAGTGCAAGTAGGAATTTCTGAGCCACAGCATCACTACTTTCAGCACAGGTATAAAGTTCTTCTTTACTAGCTCAAAAAAAAAAAAAAAAAAAAAAAATGGGAATAATAAAAGCTCAAATTTATTAGAGGTAAAAATGAAATTTTATTCCCAGAGCCTAAATTTAAACAGTTTTAGTAATAATTCTGAAACATTGAAACCACGTTTAATGTTGCATCATCACGGACACTATCTCTGGGAATTTTAACACTACATAACAAAACATCACTGGAAAGTTATGTTTCCCTTTTATTAAAAATAAAAATAAAATAAAAATAAAAATCTCTACTTATCTTTCAAGGTAAAAACTTCAGTTCATACTTCTCAGAAACTTTTATCGATATCTTAAAGGCAGTGTCTTTAATGAATAGATTCAAAAGGAGTTATTCCCTTCTGCAAAATCCAACAGAAGGTCTAGAAGTATGCTTTCTACCACTTCTTCCAGAAGTCATTGAGATATACATTAACAGGATAAGACCTAAAATAAGAAAAAAGAGTGGGTAGTAAGTTTGGAGCGTTGAACTCTGCCATTCAAATTGTGAAAACACTTGTGCTAGTGTACACTTTGTATACAATGCAACACCAATTCTCAAACCTCTTCTGGAATCATCTTTCACATGGAAATGTGAAGAAAAAAGTCACTTCTGGTGACTATTTTCAATATGCCTCATACATTGAAGGCAAGTTTCACAGATAAGGGATTACAGTCATGTGTACATGCTGTCTGAAATGGTCAGTTATAATCATGTACTTCTTTCAGTTATGATTAAAAAGGGCTGTGGAATTTATCCACTGGAGGTACTGTACACACGTATGAATCCTTGAAATGCTCACATGTCCAGTCTGTTAAAATGATTTTGTATATTTTTTTAATAACTGATAAAAGTCCCAAGAAAACAGTCTCTCAAAAATAACCCTCAATGTTGGCAAAATATTTGTCATGATAAAGAAAACTATAATAATATATTCAGGGAAGTAGAATCATAGAATCACAGAATATCCTGAGTTGGAAGGGACCCACAAGGATCATCAAGTCCAACTCCTGGCACCACACAGGCCTACCCAAAAGTTTACACCATGTGACTAAATACACAGTTCAATCACTTCTGAAATTCAGACAGGCTTGGTGCAGTGACTACTTCACTGGGAAGCCTGTTCCAGTGTGCAATCAACCTCTCGGTGAAGAACCTCTTCCTGATATTGATTACGGAGAATAGGTCACCTGCTTCTCCACTCCCCTTCGTGAGGAAGCTGTAAACTGTGATGAGGTCCCCCCTCAGCCTCCTCTTCTCCAGGATGAACAGGCCCAGTGACCTCAGCCGCTCCTCATATGTCTTCCTCTCTAGGCCCTTCACCATCTTCGTTGTCCTTCTCTGGACAGTCTCCAACAGTTTAATGTCCTTTTTGTACTGTGGTGCCCAGAACTGCACGCAGTACTCGAGGTGAGGCCGCAGGCAGAGTAGAGTGGGAAACCTATTCAGGAAAGTAGTTGAAACCAAATACCTGAAAACTGATTCGCTTGAATTTGTGTGGCTTTGTAGTTTCTTTATGATCAAAGTGGGCCCAGCCTTGTGAAAATAAATAAATAAATAAATAAATAAATAAATAAATATAATATTAATATTAATAATAATAATAATTAAAAAAAATAAAAGTTCCAGAAATTGGTTTAATTGGTAGTTCAGGGCAGAAAAAAAAACTAAAGGGCATGGAAAAATGCAAGACATTTTTGTCCTAGCAGTTTAAGATTCTTTCCTTAATCTAAGAACAAAATCTCTTTTTTCTCGCTTACGAAGAATATATAACAGTCACACAGACCATTCAAAGTTTGTTATTTTAAACAATTTACACCTTAGATCACTAGTATATTTTATACAGATGCAAAAAGAACATTCAAATAAACATATTCTTTGAGAGTTTTGTGTTAGTTTTTTAGGAAATGTATATGCTGCTAAAACATTAAATGTTTAGTGTTTAATTTTTCATCAACAATATTTTTTCTCTTTCTGTTACTTGTGGTGCTATTTTCGGATAATTTTTTTTCACTGTCAATTTATGACAATTTTGACAAATTATACAGGGATGTCCCATCCCTGGAGATGTTCAAGGCCAGGTTGGATGGGGATTTGGTCAACATGGTCTAGTGGGAGGTGTCCCTGTCCATGGGTTGGAACTAGTTAATCTTTAAGGTTATTTCTGACCCAAACTATTCTATGATTCTATAATTTAGGTTTGGTAGCTGCTGTTATGTGAGAAAATATGACATTTTTCAGAGAACAGAGATGGAGTTAAGAGTGTATGAAGAGATGTAAAAGTCTGGGCAAGACTGGGTAGAAGGGAAAATGGGGGCACCTTCTAGAATGGAGCTTCCTTCTTCCTCATCTGCTCATCTTCACACTCATATCTGTAATTAATTTTGTGTAAGAGTATGCTTATATTCATGAGAATCTACTTGTTAAGACATCTTTCATTTAGTCTGGTTCCAAAAGGCAGAAATTTTTCAGATAATCAAATTGTCCATTTAAAACTCCTTTATCTCCCAGTTTAGCTTGTACTTTGTAGAAAACATGTTGCTGAAGCAGATATTTTCCTGGCATTTACTAAATGTATATGTATACCTCTCAGTAACCCAGAATCATGAACAAAATCATACCACTTGGCTCCAGAGATCAGTGTGTTGTATACAAACATAAATATTAGGTGCTCTGTATTTTCAGGGAGCACACACTCTTCTTCAAGTTGGCAGAGTAATGTTTTCACCTCCTTTTGGTTTGACTTTTTTTGGTTACAGCCAGACATAATTATGTTAATGTAATGTCTCTAGGCAATGTACTATTTCAAACAGAACACCTAGTAAAGATATCTTTGTATTTTTGTTGTTCTGGGTCAGTGGTTTTTAGAGCTTGTCATATAGCTAGACTGCATACAGGTTTCAACACATTCCTTAGCTCAATACCAGGAATGTTAATTGACTGAATAAAGTGCTTATTAAATATTTCATAGATTTTTAAAATTTATTTATTTATTTATTTATTTATTTAATGCTTGAAATACAGAATGCCATAAAACCACTTTAGCATGGACCTAACTTATTATTCTTTTTAATCCATTAGGGCCTAATTCTGAGCTATTTTATTCCATATTCTCAATAGTCTTTTAGTTGGTTTGACATATTTATGATGAAATTATAGACTGGATTCACACACAAACACAAAAATAAAGGTCTTTATAACATGTGTCTGCCTCACACAGAGCAAGATATCTATCCTCCAGAATACTCTATAGAGGAGTTTTCTCTTCCTCCTGGGAACCCAGCATGCTGAAACCCATGTATGGAAGTGCTCCAGTCCGGTGCATCAACGATACATATTATATCTAGTATTTGCTAGTGTGGACCTCTACTCCCTGTAAGAGCATTGAATCACTGTCCAGTATTATTTAGCCCTTTCTTTTTTTCTTTTCTTTTCTTTTCTTTTCTTTTCTTTTCTTTTCTTTTCTTTTCTTTTCTTTTCTTTTCTTTTCTTTTCTTTTCTTTTCTTTTCTTTTCTTTTCTTTTCTTTTCTTTTCTTTTCTTTTCTTTTCTTTTCTTTTCTTTTCTTTTCTTTTCTTTTCTTTTCTTTTCTTTTCTTTTCTTTTCTTTTCTTTTCTTTTCTTTTCCTCTTCTTTTTCTCTTCTCTTCTCTTCTCTTCTCTTCTCTTCTCTTCTCTTCTCTTCTCTTCTCTTCTCTTCTCTTCTCTTCTCTTCTCTTCTCTTCTCTTCTCTTCTCTTCTCTTCTCTTCTCTTCTCTTCTCTTCTCTTCTCTTCTCTTCTCTTCTCTTCTCTTCTCTTCTCTTCTCTTCTCTTCTCTTCTCTTCTCTTCTCTTCTCTTCTTTTTTTCTCTTCTTTTCTTTTCTTTTCTTTTCTTTTCTTTTCTTTTCTTTTCTTTTCTTTTCTTTTCTTTTCTTTTCTTTTCTTTTCTTTTCTTTTCTTTTCTTTTCTTTTCTTTTCTTTTCTTTTCTTTTCTTTTCTTTTCTTTTCTTTTCTTTTCTTTTCTTTTTTCTTTTCACAGTCAAAAATGAGGTAATGTTTTCACTGTACAGATCAAAGCAGTCTTCATCAAGCAAACAAATAATGTAATCTCCTAATAAAGGGCTTTCAATCAGACCAGATACTTTTAGAGAAACACATTTTCTAAGTATGGAGTAAGGCTCTATTATATCTTTTTTCCAAAAAAGATATATTCTTTTTATTTCTTATACACATGTCCAATTTTTATATTTAGTTGTGGTGAGCTTTGGATTATCATTTCCACTCTAAAAGTGATATTTATGCTCTGTTTTGCTACCTTGCACTTGCATGAAATATATAGTCTTGACTAAGATTTAGAATAATTTTTGTGTGAGTAGCAGTTAGAAAGATTGTGCCTTCAATGTACATTCTGTCTCTCCTGTAGATGAAATACTTAATGTTTTCATCTTTATCAGTATAAATAACTTTCATATGCATTTAATTCCCTTAAATACATGCAAAGATCAATAGTCTAACTGATGTATCTGTCCTCTTTTTCCTTATCTGCCATTTTCCATCACGTGTATTAGTTTTTAAAAATATATTTTTTTGCAATGGATTTTGTAAACTCTACAAAACTTGACACTGAGAATTTCACTGTTTTTCTAAGCAACAAATTATGTTATAAACAAATATCACCTATAAAAAATTAGAAACAAAATTTAGCTTTTACTAGAGTGAAATGACAGCTCATTTTTTTTTGTGAAGAAAAATAATAATAAAAAATAATCAATGGAAATACTGAGACATTTCTGGGCACATTGATATAGAGGGTAAAAATACCTGAGCTGGCTTCAAATTGTGCTTCATTACATTGTTCAAGTGTGTTATTTGTCCTTATATTATCCTCACCGGTATGTGAGCACCTTACTATGAAAAAGGCAGAGTTTTTATAAGTCTTGTATAAGTAGAGAAGTTTTATTCTCTAAGTATGGTACAGAGACTTGCCCATGGTCACAGCTGAGGTAGAAATTGGACAGGAGCATTTCCATTGAAACAAATCGAAAGAAAGATATTTGTGTAGGCATGCATATGAATAGTAGTTTTTGTAGATGAAATGCTACCTCCTTTTAGGCTATATTGCCTGTTCTATAGTTTGGTAAGTCTTTGCCTTTCACAGGTAAATGACATTTGTATAAATCACTTTTGCCATCTGTGTGACAACATTCCTGTTAATTTCAGTAGATTTTTTTTTTTTTTTCATGAATAAGTACTGCAGATCTGAAGCATAAAATGGAGAATAAAATTCTCTCATTTCATGAGAATTCATGTGTATAAATAAAACTGTGAATTAGGTTTAGAAATATTAGCACTGAAATATTGTGATAACATAAAACAAATATGAAACAGTATTTGAAAAATGCCAGTATGCTATTTTTTCACAAAAGAAAAATAACTTTTTTTCTTTCTAGATCTGGGAGTTGTTGGCCTTCACCTGATGTTACATGCTTCTCTAAAATAATGAAAACCAGACAGTGTAATGGCCATTGAAGTTGAAATGCACTTCCCCGTATAATTAATCGTTATCATTAAAAATTGTGCCTTTCAGTAAATTTCATGTTGCCAATGTAAATGTATGATTTAGCCACTTTGCATCAGGATTTGGCGTTGTCTTTTTTGGTTTTGTCTTCTTATACCAATATTTCTAAGAAAAGAGTAAGTTATGTCTAAACTAGGATAAAGAGAGACATCTGGGCTATATATGTACTGAAATAAAGAATTTGAGTGAAAGACTTACAGAACTGAATTGCCACTTGTTTTCTTTGGGCTCATATGTTCAATGTACATGGAGATTGTTTCTGAAACTGAAGAATGTTTGTGGCTTTAACATTTACCTTTGTTTTGTTTTCAGTCTACAAGGAACATAATAAATGTTTGAGTTTAGTAGGGGGAGTATATGATTGTCTTCACTTGTGTTTGACCATGTCCCATCCAGGCCTGAATGTTCCTCGTCTAAGCAGAACAGACTACCATCTTTCTGGTTTCTGAACCTCTGCCCTTCACTACATACATAATGGACCTGGATAACACACAGTCAGGCACACAAGTTCCATAGGAGGGAATGAATACAAAAAGACTTAGCATTGTATTAGCATAGATGTTAGGTTGTCATGGCTATTCATGTTTACTCTGAAAATCTCACATCCCTTTTCAACCAAAATGTTCAGCCGTCCTAGACAGCCCTCCCACACCTAAGGGAAACTTCAATGAGATCGGTAGCAATGTATTGTCTACATTTTTCTTGTATCTTATAGCTGGATGCATACCTGGATAGTAAAATATTAGAGATCAGTTATGCAGACTGTGATTTTGGCAAGGTAGGGGCCACTGGTTAAAACATGAGATGTACATACTGGCAGAGATTTTTTTTTCAGGGCAGAGGTAGTCTTCCCAAAAGTCTGTGTGGTAGAATAGTTTACCTTACTGTAGGCAGAAAGATGGTACTTACATTTTCTTTATCTGTCACCAAATGAACCACTTATTCAGAGAAGGAAATAAAATGAATAAAAACAATGAATCATTTATTGCTCAGTAAAAAGAATTCTGAATGCTTCAGACAACTACAAGAGACAAGTTGTCTTCCTGTAGATCAAGTTTATTCTACTAGTGCTCAGTGCAGGAAAAAGTGAATGTAAATGTGACCTATACCAGAATGAAGGGGAAAAGAAATGATGTAGTAGTTCCTGTTAAAATGTGTGTTATTAAAGTGAGCAAATGGAAGAGCTGATTTCAGAAGACTTGCTAGAGAAAACATATAATAATATCAACATCCCCCACTGAGGTAGTCACCTTGGGCTTCCTTTAAACTCAGTGTAGGGACAGATAATTCTTCTGGTGCTTATGTCATCTTACCCTAAAGCAGATGACTAGAAATAGGTCAGCTGAATCACTCCACCTGGGAGCTGAGGACAGCTATCTCAGAAGTCATAATCTATGTTGCAGACATCTCAAATAATTGAGATGAATCTCAGCCCTAGGGTCTCAGTTCCAGCTCAGTGTCTTGCACAAATGGTTATCTGTCTGGGCAGTTTCAGTTGTTCATCTGATTTGGCAGGACATGAAACAAGTAGCTTGAGACATACAGTGCCCAGCAGAAATGAGTACATTGGGAAGCTCTGCAATATGAACAGAGTAAATGAATACACAGAGGCGTTATTTGGATTATAGAAAGCAAGCTTCAGCATTATGGCTTCTCACAACATAGTAGAGTTAGGTTGTTACTGCAGGGACTAAGTAAGTTTGGTAGGGATTCTTAATGATTAGACATAGATTCCTACTGATAAGTTTTGCTGGCATTTCTTTAGCTACATGACACATCCAGCTATGACTCTGTGATACATGAGTATGTTCTGGTACAAGTACTTGGGTACAGTATAGACACTGTAGTGGCAGCCACAAGGCTGAGACTGGGTAAGTAATGCAATGGGAATGTTGCCAACTTTCTCAGGTGAATACAGACTTTTCAGAGCAAAAACTTCTGCTTCAAAGTCCCCACATCCAAACTATGCAAGGATATGCAATGATTGTGCTATGAAGAAGACGCTTTCTGAACATGAGCATGATGTAGTGAAGCTAAAGCTTCTTTCTGCTAAAGAAACCAAAATGTTCTAAAGCAGTGACTGGTTTCCTGAAACATCTCTCAAAAGTGTCTACAATAGTAAACAAGTCTGGTGTTGATGGATGCATGTAGGTATGATAGAAGATTCAGTCCCCATACTGGTGGCCCTGTTGTGTGACACACCACTGCAATGAAACTATTAATACTACATTAATAAAGAAAGCACAATTTTGTGTCAGAGGGCTAAAAGACATCTGAATTTTATGGCTCTTAAAATCTGAAGTCAGCATAATCCATGTGGTATTAGAGCTGTTAAATGTGTGACAGTGGGGATGACAAATCTGTTTATCTAAACTGGGAAATAGAAATAGTCTGTGGAAACCCTCACAACATGGTGGATGAGAAAGCATGGTCTGCTTACATGAGCACAGATGGTGGCGGCAAATGAACTTCAGGAAGGTGAATATTTGATGAGGTGGAAAAGAGTATTTCAGCACACTATGTTACTAATCCCCTGGAGCTGGTTGTAGCAATTGCTAAAGAACATCACACCTGGAAAACTTCTGATATCTTCAGGGTTTTAATCAGCATATTCAGAGTGACATGACCAGTCACTGAATCAGCTCTGTTTATTCCCTGACACGCTGACTCTTTTCTGCTTCATGGAGGTGTCATAACTGCTCCAGAGAGTGTTTCACATTTTCCTTTCCATTTTCCTTTTTAAAATCCCATCTGAGGTGTAAGCTTTGGTTCAAGTGGATTACACAATTCTTAGTTTCATTAAGTAATGTCTGAGTTATACAGTGTTTTTCCTTTCTGCAGGTACTTCCTATTATTGTTAAATCTATTTACCACTTACTCATTTACTCATTATCTTGGAGCTTGTATTGTTTTGTCTTGGAGCTAAAGAACAATACAAATTAAAAAAACAACAACAACAACAAAAGACGGTATCTAATAAACCTGAGATAAATTATGTTTACCCTCTGTTTAAGGTTTATTTTGATAAATTTTAGTCTAAAGAGTATGGGTCTGGATGGCTGCTTAGTGTTTGCATTTCAACTGGAGCACAAACTGAATGTATTTCTAGCTCATTAGGCACATAACAAAATGTTACTTCTGTTAGTTTAATAACCAAACTTGTCTTTTGCTGGTGTCAGAAGGGATTATCTGTCATTAAATGATAACATGCCCTTTTAACAGGGTTCCAGAAAGGCATTTCAGTTCTTTGAACAGATACACTGAAATGCACATAAAGAAGCATCTACAGCAGGGTGTTTAATTTTAATTAGACCTTTTTTTTTTTTTTTTTTTTTTTCCTTCATACAAGAAAAGCAATGAACCTAGCCTTGAGCTAATAAAAACAGGTGTCACTTCATTAGTTTAACTAAATCTAAATGGTGCACAAAATCAAAATGGGTTCTTTATTTTAATTGGTTTAGATCATCTTGATATTTTACTCAGATACATGCATACACATATCCAGACCCATTTTGTGATTAGGATTTAGGGTGAAAAGGATTCAAAAGAAATTCCTTATGCTTGCTGTGCACAGCTACAGCATGGTCTCACCAATGTTTGGTGTCAGTAGTGTTTTGTTCTAGAGAATTTCAAACTCTTTGAAAGATACACCTTTTAGTTAGTGGTGCTACTGAGGTGAAAATATTCACACTCCAAGTTCAGCAGTGATTCTTATGCATCTGGTGAGCAACAATACTAGAGAAATAACCACATGACAGAAGCCAAAAATATACCTATGGTTACATTACTCAGGCTTATTTCTTTGACATACCTAGGATTTCAATAATATTCAGAAGAGAATATGGAAAGAGTTAGTAAATCAAAAGGAGATATGGTCTTGGAATCACATATTTTAGGACAGAAATTTCTGTCAAAAGTATAATATTCCTATATACATTTCTAATGGAATTTAAATTGTCACTTAAAACTCGTAACCTGTATTTTTTATTGGCAGGCCTAGTATGAATTTTAAAGCTGAAGATCTTATGCCTAAATCTTTGTTTTGTGGAGGAGGTTTTTATTAAAAAAGAAATTGATTTTAACCCATTACATTTACAATATATGAGTCTGAAAACTTGATCTAATGACACCACAAATGCTAGAAAGGGATAAACTTTCAATTTAAAAATAATATATAGATCATGATTTCAGAGTGGCTTTGGATTTTACATTTTTTTCAATGGATTTGGAATTAGAAAGAAGTACTTTATCCAACACAGTATTTTGTCTTGTAACCAATGCTTGTAATTGAAATGTTCTTTGGATAGTATAATTTAATAAAGCTATCAGAGACCAAAATAAGTATGCTTAGCTTTTGAAAAAAGTCCTGAATCTCCTGTGTAAGGTCAAGATTTGCCATGATAAGTTGCGTAATCACTTTAGTTTTGTTTTCCACAAATTGTCCTATTCTGGTAGCAACTCTATTACTTAGTCTCATTTAGCAGGAACTCATGAGTGTAATGACCCTTTAAAAACTCAAAAATATTTATATAGGTTAATAGTAACAGTAAATGAGTTTGAAAAAGATTGTGGTAATCATTAGAATACAAAGAAATTGTCCTTTAGCCAAAACTCCTTGTTTAATTTGGTGTAATGCCCCACCTTGTTGGGGGAGGGGGGGCGGGGGGGGGGGGGTGGAGGGGTGGGGAAGGAGGCATTGGGAAGGATTTATGTGTTTTTCTGGATATATATTTTTCATTCCATTACAATTTCCACAATCTTGCAGTATAATTAAAATGAAATTTCTGCTATGTTTCACTTTTTTTTTTTCTTTTTTTTTTTCCCAGTCAGGTACATAGCCTGACATTTATCTTGAAATTAAAGGTTGCTATATTACTGTATTTTGATGTTTTTTGATTCTTTTCAGTATAAGAGAATGAAATCTGAGGTTTCTCTTCTCTTCTCACTGGCATGGAGTGCATTTTTCAAAATATTACAAATTGCTTCTCTATCTTTTGCTTCTTTACCCTTATGTTGATAAACTAGCAGCTAAACAAAGATGTAGAAAGTAATCTAGTTTCTGTCTCAGTTTTAGAAAGTGTGGTTGTGTAACAGTATATACAGAGAGGAATTGCACTGTGTCCCTCCCTTCCCTTCCCTTCCCTTCCCTTCCCTTCCCTTCCCTTCCCTTCCCTTCCCTTCCCTTCCCTTCCCTTCCCTTCCCTTCCCTTCCCTTCCCTTCCCTTCCCTTCCCTTCCCTTCCCTTCCCTTCCCTTCCCTTCCCTTCCCTTCCCTTCCCTTCCCTTCCCTTCCCTTCCCTTCCCTTCCCTTCCCTTCCCTTCCCTTCCCTTCCCTTCCCTTCCCTTCCCTTCCCTTCCCTTCCCTTCCCTTCCCTTCCCTTCCCTTCCTTTTTTTTTTTTTTTTTTTTTTTTTCCTGCAATTCTGATTGCAGTGTAATTACTTTGAGGTTATGGTAACAGGATCAACGCAGAAGATACATGTTTATTTAAAATTCTTTTAACAATATTTGTTACTAGTTTTAATTACCATGGATCTTCAAAAGTTTACACATTGAGGTTTAGTTCAGAATGAATAGGACTACTCCCATTCAGAAATACACAGATCTGAGAGCAGATTATATGAGTATAATCTAAAGAAACCAAGAATATTTCTGATGTTGACCACAATATGTATTCTACACTAATCTGACATTTGATTACTGTGAATCAAAGTGTGATAACTGCACAGATAAGAAGCAGCTGTGTAGGTGTGGATGTTTGTATAGAAGCAATTTATAATATGATTAGAAGAGAGACAAACTGTCCAATATATTTTTAGCCTGTGCTTTCTAAGCAGATGGTTAAACAAAGGCTCTCTTAATGTTGCTTTGGAGTTAGAAGCAATACAAATATGACTGTGCTGTCATCATAATAATACTGAAATTATCCCTTGTTCTTGAGTACAATTAAGATATCACTCTGAGTTCTGAATGAGCAAACCATAAATATTTTAAAAGAATATTGGACCACATGGCTATATCTCTTTAGCCTCAGATAAATACTTACTGAACTAAAAATAAATTGTTACTGTTAATAGTGTATCATCAGGAAGAACCCTTTTGTTTGATGACTATTTGTGTCTTTACAGAAGTGTGACATATAGTTAAAGTAAAATGGAATGTAGGACCTGATCACATTTCCTATAGAATCAAGTTTAGCAAAGTTTCTCCTATCATGGCTACTCCCAAAATATTTTTTTTTTCATTTTTGTTTTTCTTATGTGAGTATAAGTAAATTTAGTGTAATCACAGACCTCAGTTTTATTCATGTTCCACTGTGTGCTTCAGTGAGATTAGGAATTTTTAAGGGTGAAAATAAAGAAATTAGAGGAAAAATATAATTTCATACAAATCTAAGTGTGACTTTATAGAGTCTCAGGATGGAGACACAGACTTCATCACACAAATAAAGGGAAGCTGTTTATTTTACAAGTATTCTTTACAGTTGCTGTCCTGAAAATTACTCTGGAATGGTGGCAGAAATCAAAGTTCAGTAAACAGTGAATCAGTTTGAACAAGCCATTGGGAGAACCACAATATGCCTAAACCATAAAGTATCACTTGGGTATAGTATAACTATTGACATGATGTATATGAATGTTGCAGATCTGAAAATGGTAACTTTAACTAAAAGTGAAGCATAATTGTGCTGATCTCTTTAAGCAAATTAAAGCATTCATAATCACATCAGCATATGTGGCAACACCCATTGTCCTCTGAATTTTTTTAACTCTGCTGAATTCATATCTTTAATCACTATGACTACCATTTGCTATCATACCTATTGAAGCCATATTTGTGAAGTACAGAAGCACCAGTGCAAGTAGATGGTATCCCATCAGCCCTGTTTCTGAGTTTCTGAAGGTCTCCAAACTGATCCTTAGAACTACTACAGGCTGTTCTTGAATCTCCTTTTGACCTGCTTCTTGCTCCTTCATTTATACCTGGCAACTGGACCCATTCATTATGTGTTTCTTTTTGTCTTTCACATTTCCTATTTTCCTTTAACTTGCCCAGCACTTCTAAAATCTTATATTTCTGTTTAAAATTATGCTTCCTTTTTCTGTTGTCTTTAAAAGGCTAGTAGTGTTCTTTTGAATATATTTAGCAGAGAAAACAGAAAATTTCTCAGATTATGTACAAAACAGGAAACATTTTTTTCCTTGTCTTTTGGAACCCAATGACTTCATACGGCTGGTTGGTGATTGTTAAAGGGTATTTTGGCCCATTCAATTCCAAGAACAGCTTTCCAGGTCTTTCAGATAAGCTAACAAACACACACACACACACCAAAAAAAAAAAAAAAAAAAAAAAGTTTTATCTGGAATTTGCAGCAGATAATTGGTCATTTATTTCACAACTGGCATTGTTTTTGCTAATAATAAGCTAAACTCGGCAAATATTTAATAGCCTTCCTGCCAAGTCAAGACTGGCCATAGTGTGTGTTTCTGATAGTCATGACCTTTAAAGTGTTAAAATTCAGATGTGACTTTTTTCATTCCTCTCTGCCTATTGAAAGACCAACAGAAGATGGTATATGGGTTTTTAAATGATTCTCTCTCTCCTTGTTAAATAGAAATGAGCCAAAGATAATAATTTCAATATTGTTGCTTACTAAGAAATGGGGAATTGTAATGATAACAATAATGAAGAACTATTGGGAAATACCAGAATCGTGGTTTCCCATAGAACTTCAGTGTTTCTCCTGGTGTGGATACTGTTTTATTTAATACATTATGATATTCTAATAAAAAGGATCCTATTTAATATTAATCTATCACATTACAAATTGAATCATAGAAACATATAATCATTAAGGCTGGAAAAGACCTCCAAGAACATCTGTTCCAACCATCAACCTACTGCCAATGTCACCCACTAAACCATGTCCTTAAGCATCAAGTCCAACCATTCCTTAAACACCCCCAAGGACAGTGACACCACCACCTCCCTGGGCAACCCATTCCAGTGCCTGACTGCTCTTTCTGAGAAGGAATGTCTCCTGATTTCCAACCTAAACTTCCCCATTTGCAACTTGAAGACTTTCCCTCTAGTTCTATCACTGGTTATCTGTGAAAAGAGGTTGATCCCCAGCTCCCCACACCTTTCTTTCAGGTATCTGTGGAGAGAGATATGGTCTCCTTTGAGTCTCCTCTTCTCCAGGTTAAACAAACCAGTTCCCTCAGCTGTTTCCCATAAGACTCATGATCCAGATCCTTCAGAAGCTTTGTAGCCTTCTCTGGACATGCTCCAGGGCCTCCACATCCTTCTTGAAGTGAGAGGTGTAAAACTGAACAGAGTATTTGAGGTGCGGCCTTGCCAGAGCTGAGTACAGGGGATCACCTCACTGGTCTTTCTAGTTGCACTATTCCTGATCCAAGCCAGGATGCTGTTGGCCTTCTTGGCCACCTAGGCATGCTGCCAGCTCATGTTCAGGTGAGCATCAACCAACACCCCCAGAGCCTTTTCCTCCGCACAGCTTTCGAGCCACTTTGCCCCAAGCCTGTAGCACTGCATGGGGTTGTTGTGACCAAAGTGGACCCAGCACTTAGCCATGTTGACCTCATCCCACTGGCCTCTGCCCATCGACCCATCCTGTCCATGTTCCTCTGCAGGGCCTTCCTAACCACCAGCAGATCAACACTTCCCTCAACTTGGTTTCATCTGCAAACTTACTGTGGGTGTACTTGATTCCCTCATCCAAATCATCAACAAAGATATTAAAGAGGATGAGTCCCAACACCAATCAATGTTCAGGAGACACCACTCATGACCGGTTGCCAGCTGGATTTTATACAGAATCACAGAATTATCTAGGTTGGAAGAGACCTCCAAGATCATCGAGTCCAACCTCTGACCTAACACTAACAAGTCCTCCACTAAACCATTTCGCTAAGTTCAACATCTAAACATCTTTAAAAGACCTCCAGGAATGATGACTCCACCACTTCCCTGGGCAGCCCATTCCAGTGCCTAATAACCCTCTCAGTAAAGAAGTTCTTCCTAATATCCAACCTAAAACATCCCTGGCATAACTTTAGCCTGTTCCCCCTAGCCCTGTCACCAGGCACATGGGAGAATAGACCAACCCCCTATTCGCTACAACCCCCTTTAATGTACTTATAAAGAGTGATAAGGTTGCCCCTGAGCCTCATCTTCTCTGGGCTGAACAAACCCAGCTCCCTCAGCCACTCCTCATACAACTTGTTCTCCAGACCCCTCACCAGCTTCTCTGGACTTGTTCAAGCACCTCCATGTCCTTCTTGTAGCGAGAGGCTCAAAACTGAACACAGTACTCGAGGTGCAGCCTCACCAGAGCCGAGTACAGGGGCACAATCACTTCCCTAGACCTGCTGGCCACACTGTTTCTTATACAAGCCAGGCTGCTGTTGGCCTTCTTGGCCACCTGAGCACACTTCTGGCTCATATTCAGCTGGCTATCAACCAATACTCCCACATCTTTGTCTGCCAGGCAGTTTTCCAACCACTCATCTCCCAGCCTGTAGCACTCCGATTGGGGTTATTGCACCCCAGGTGCAGGACACAGCACTTGGCCTTGCTGAACTTCATATAGTTGACCTCAGTCCATCAGTCCAGCCTATCCAGATCCTCCTGCAGACCCTTCCTATCCTCAAGCAGATCAACACACGTACCTAACTTGGTGTCATCTGCAAACTTACTGAGGGTGCATGCAATGCCCTAGTCCAGATCATTGATAAAGATATTAAAGAGGACTGGCCCCAGTACTGAGCCATGAGGAACGCCACTAGTGACTGGTCTCCAGCTGGATTTGACTCCATTCACCACATCTCTTTGGGCCCGGCTATCCAGCCAGTTTCTAACCCAACGAAGCGTGTGCCAGTCCAAGCCATGAGCAGCCAGTTTCTTGAGGAGAATGCTGTAGGAGACGGTGTCAAAAGCCTTACTGAAGTCAAGGTAGACCACAACTACCACCTTTCCCTCATCCTCTAAGCATGTCATTTTGTCATAGAAGGAGATCAGGTTCGTCAAGCAGGACCTGCCTTTCATAAACCCATGCTGACTGGGCCTGATCACCTGGTTGCCCTGCAAGTGCCTCATGATGACACTCAAGATAATCTGCTCCATGAGCTTCCCTGGCACTGAGGTCAAACTGACAGGCTTATAGTTACCTGGGTCTACCCTCTGGCCCTTCTTGTAGATGGGTGTCATGTTTGCTGGCTGCCTGTTTACTGGGACTTCCCCTTATAGCCAGGACTGTTGATAAATGATGGTAAGTGGCTTGGCCAGCTCCTCTGCCAGTTCTCTCAGTATCCTCAGGTGGATCCCATCTGGCCCAATTGACTTGCATACATCCAAGTGCCGTAGCAGGTCGCCAACCATTTCCTCATAGATAGTGAGAGCCACATTCTGCTCCCCATCCCCTTCCACCAGCTCAGGATACTGGGTATGTAGGGAACAACTGGTTTTGCCGCTAAAGACTGAGGAAAAGAAGGCATTGAGCACCTCCGCTTTTTCCTCGTCTTTTGTAACTAAGTTTCCCCCCGCATCCAGTAAAGGATGGAGATTCTCCTTAGCCATCCACTTTTCTTTGATGCATTTGCAAAAACTTTTTTTGTTGTCTTTAACGGCAGTCACCATATTGAGTTCCAGATGAGCTTTGGCCTTTCTAATTTTGTCCCTACACAGCCTCACAACATCCTCATAGTCCTCCCAAGTGGCCCATCCTCTTTTCCAAAGATTATAAACCCTCTTTTTTCTCCTAAGCTCAAGCCACAATTCTTTGTTCAGCCAGGCCGGTCTTCTTCCATACTGTCTCGTCTTCGGGCACGTGGGGACAGACCACTCCTGTGCCATTAAGATTTCCCTCTTGAAGAGAAGCCAGCCTTCCTGGACCCCTCTGCCCTTCAGAACTGCCTCCCAAGGGACTCTGAAAACCAGTGTCCTGAACAGTTCAAAGTCAGCCCTCCGGAAGTCCAAAACAGTGTTTTTACTGGTCCCCTTCCTGGCTTCTCCAAGAATGGAGAACTCTACCATTTTATGATCACTCTGCCCATGACAGTTTCCAACTACCACATCTCCCATCAGTCCTCTGTTTGTGAACAGAAGGTCTAGTGGGGCACCTCCCCTGGTAGGCTCACTAACCAGAAACCTCCTAGACTGCTTTCTCTGGGCTGTGTTGTGCTTCCAGGATGTGTCTGGGAAGTTGAAGTCCCCCACGAGAACAAGCGCTGATGATTTCACAACTTCTGTCAGCTGCCTGTACCATTCATACCATTTCATACCGTTTCATAAAACCACTCTTTGGGCCTCGCCATCCAGCAAGTTTTTAACCCAGCAAAGAGTGTGCCTGTCCAAGCCAGGGGCTGGCAGCTTCTCCAGGAGAATAGCATGGGAGGCTGTGTCAAAGGCTTTGCTAAAGACTACATCAACAGCTTTTTCCTCGTCCACCAGCTGGGTTACCTGGTCAAAGAAGGAGATGAGGTTGGTCAGGTAGGACTTACCTTTCATTCTGACTGGGCCTGATCCCCTGTTTGTCCTGTACATGTTGTGTGATTGCATTCAAAATGACCTGTTCCATTACCCTTCCTGTCTCCAAGGTCAGGCTGAAAAGCCTGTGGTTCCCTGGCTCCTCTTTACAACCCTTCTTAAAGATGGGTGTCACATTAGCAAGGCATCCAGGACCTCTCCTGAAGTCCATGACCGCTGATAGATGAAAGTGACTTGGTGATGGAAAGTGGCTCAACTGATAATTGATGAACTGGTTATCTACAGGAGTAAATATCAGGGTGGATATCTCACCTCATCAAAGTATTTCAGAAAGCATTCTTCCTGGTTTGGTGTGAATTCTGTCAGGTTCAACATATTCACCAAAAGTCTGAAAGAAAACATAAAACCAGTGTTCAAAACCTTCAAAGATACATTATAACCATAGGTAAATGATATATAACAACAAGGGCAGAACTGCTGCATGATACAATCCATATTGCTTGATAATGAAGGTCCCTCGAAAGAAAGGCCACTTTTTCTCAGTGAACCAAATGCAAAATTAGTTATCTGAGATCAAGGATTACATGCCATAATTTTCTTTGCTCCACCCAAGCTGTGGGTCTCCCATTCCCTTCCTCTCTGCCTATTTGTAAAAATCAGAAAGATTTCTGCAGCCTAGTTTGCTGGCAGTTTAGCACCTTCTAATATTCCTTTGGCATTTGAATGAGCTTCTTCATCCATCTTGCCAGGACTTGGTGTGCGCAGAAGTAATTTGCTGTTTCCAATATTTGCAAACTGCCCAAAGAAGCCAGTTGGAACCTTATGGGCTTTTTAACTTACAACTCTGACATTTGGAGATGGTGAATACATGGTCTGGTGAGACAAGACTACAATACACAGCTAGAAATCTAATGATATCTACTGGGTATATATGAATTGAGATTTCTCAGAGGCTTTTCTCAAATATGGATGTGTTTTCACAGACACAAACAAACATAAAAAATTATCCTGACAACCCCTTTAGCTGTCCTTATACAATCACTCTAAGAAAAAAGATGCAAGATATTTTTTTTTTCACAGAAGAGTTGCCCATATTTTAAAGAAGAACAAAACATATTTTTCCCTATTCCATTCCAAGTTCCTTGTGTGAAGTTTTGCCAAAATATTCATCATAGATATGGGAAATTTTATCCCCCATGGATAAAGTTTGGCAAATGTGTAAGCAACTGAAAACAAGATTTTGTTAGAAAAGGAAGTTTTAGTCAGTCTTAATCCTATAAGAGACAAGCACGGTATGAAGAACAGCTGCCTGAAGCTGTATTTGAGCCAGTAAGTGATGAGAATGATAGATTGAAGATGTTTTGAAATGCTTGTAGTTTTTCCACATTCATCAGATACACATTTCTGAATTATCTGTTCAGTTTAGTCCATCATTTGGATTTTTGGGGATTTTTTTATTACTATTATTATTATTTTTTTTTTAATGTAGTATCGCTAGACAGACCTTCTTTCTGAGTAAAAAGTCCTCCTTTCCATCTGAGTAAAAGAGTATTTCTAATTGCCATATACTGTTCTGTGTTCAGTTTTAGAACACTTTTCTTTCCTTATCCCAGATATCGTTGTATATATACAATATTTCTGTGTATGAAACCGTCTGCAATCATGTATCTTCAGAACATGGTAGTGTTCTCCCCAGCAACATATTACTATGGCCACATTAGACACATAGCTTTACTCTCTATACTGGTTCCCTGCCGAATTCCAAATCAGTTTCAAGATCTTGGTGTTCATCTTCAAATGTTTCCTAAGCCTGAGACAAAGAAATTTAGGAGGAAAACTTTGTCCAGCTGTGTTCCTGTAGCACAAACTAAGAGACAAAGTCTTACCTGGGTATCTGTGGAACTCCTGTTATTTCTGAGGACAACTATAACTTTTACATATCCCACTCTAATTCCGTGAAACATTGCACTCTGATCTTGTGCTTTCTGCTGTAAACACATAGCAACATGCACACTAAACAAACAAACAAACAAATGAAAAACACTCTACCAACACCAGACCCACCCCTACTTCTTCCCTAGGGAGAGAAAACAAACAATATGTGACAGATGTTAGTTATGTTGCTTAATGCATGAGTAAAAATGCTCAGATGTAATGGAAATGACCATTAAATAAATAAATAAATAAATAATCAATAGAATTACAAAATATAAGTTGCAGGGAATCTCAGGAGATCTTTAGTCCAGTATCCAAGGTAAGCTGTGAGATCTGGTAGGTGAAAGCTTAGTCCAATGTAGTATTGAAAACTTTCAGGGACATACAGAGATGGATCTGATACTATAGAAATACAATGGACTGAATATACTAAAAAAAAAAAAAGGAACAAATAAATAACATAGTAAGCTTAGCATAAAAAATAATAAAGGGAGAGAAAATTAACACTTTAAAAATAGCTTGTTTGCTTGTTTGTTTTTAAAAACATGGTAATCTGAATGCCAGGAATCAAATCCTAGGTTGTGGGTGGCAGAAAAATCCAAAGTATTTGCATGACATTGGGTCAAATAGTTCAGTGACAAATGTCATGGTGTTCTGTAAGGTTTGCATTTCTATTAATTCAAACACTGTGTATTTGATTTCTAAAATGCTTTGCTAGTTCTCTGATTCATGTGTGGAGATGCCTTGCAGATACTGATGAGATTACAACCTCAAAGTGTCAGCTCAGACATAGTGCATAGGCAGCTGAGTTGTAAGTGCTCATTAGCAATTTGCAGTACATTATTTTGAGGCAAGCCAAAATTGGTGACTGGTTTTATTGTAGGAGACCTCATGGTAAATTAAGATGGTTCAACTGCTGCTTTTTGAAGTGTAGCAAAGCAGTGACCTCACCAGCTGCTCCATGTTCTGCTCCCCCATACATTGGTCAGAAGCCTCAGCTTCTCAGGGGGATGTTTATCATCTGCTCCTTTGTTGCTTAGAGCTAGCCAGTGACTACCAGTCATGGCATGCAAGGGGGTAGGGAAAGACTATGCTAGAGCTCTAATATGCTAACACTGATGTTTGGGAGCACTGAAGCAGGATGTATCAGGCTTCAAAAGACTGGTGGACTCACAGGAATTTACAGCTGTCTGAGACCATACAAAGGTGACTGTCTTGCAGTATCTCCCAGATGGTGATGAAATTAGTGGAACAGGGGATTTGGTCTGTGCTCATAATTTTGCTTCTGGTGAATGTTGTTCTGATGGCAAATAATGCATGGGTGCTCTAGAAACAATCATTCTTACAGTACAGTTTGTTCCTACTGAGGAACCGATTTAAGTAACCCTTCTGCTAACGTAAATCATGTCTGTTGGAAACAGGGTGGTAGAAATCAAAAAATCAATCTTCCAGCAAAGTCAGCAAACCAATTTAAGTGATGACTCCCATAGAGGAGTTGCTGTTATTTATTAAACACTTTATGTTTTTCTCAGTTCTAATTAGAAACACTCTGTTTAGAGAGGCTTAATTGCTTACCTAATCACTTGCCACTGTGGACACAAAAAACCTGTCCATGCACTAGAAAGGGATGTCTGTCTGTGCAGTTTAAGGTTGGGTTGGATGGTGGATTTACTGCACTGCTGTTTGTGTCTGCCTGTCATGCTCAACAAAATACTTTTTGCTGGCTCCAGCACCTGCATGAGTCCTGGTGCTGCTGGCACCAAGCTGGGCCCTGCTACCCACCATGGACCAGTGTCTGCCCCAAGGCAGACACTGCACCAGCCACAGGCTATTTAAGCCTACTAGATCCAAATGGGAGGGGTTCACAGGAGGGTCTGGATGGAAGGAAGGTGTCATTGCCTTATCTGACTTCTCTGAAAAAGGTGAAGAAAATAACTTTGAATGTCCTTACATTTTATGAGAGGAGCAGAGTTCAATCCAGTGGAATGGAAGCCTCTTTTGTTGCATCTTAAAGCTTTCCTGGTGTAAGACAAGCCTGATGTAGAGGAAAGTAGAAGCTCCGAGGCAGTAACTGTCCCTGCCTAAGTGGTGACAGGGGGGATAATGTTGGTAGGTGGTATTTCTGGGCTGCTGTTTTTACCTCAGCTTGTGTGCCAGGGAAATCATAGAGTCACAGAATCATTTGGGTTGGAAAAGACCTCTAAGATCATCAAGCTCAACTGTTTACCTAGCATTGCCAAGTCTACGACTAAACCATGTCACTAAACAAGACATCTACATGCCTTCTGGATACCTCCAGGGATGGTGACTCAACCACTTCCCTGGACAGCCTCTTTCAATGCTTCACAACCCTTTCAGTGAATAATTTTTTTCCTAATACCCAACCTAAACTTCCCCTGGAACATCTTGAGGCCATTTCTTCTTGTCCTGTCATTTGTTTTCTGGGAGAAGAGACTGACCTACATCCAGCTACAACCTCCTTTGAGGCTGAGTTGTAGAGAGTGAGTTGTAGAGAAGGTGCCATGCAGATCAGAAAAAGGAGGCTCTCACCATGTTTAATGCTCCTTTTAGTCAAGGGGAAATGGTAGAGAAAAACAGAACAAAACAAAACAAAACACAAATGTTTTTCATGTGCATGAGGTGTCATTTTGTCTCTGCAGGAATCTGGGTGGACAGAGAGGAGCAGCTGGTGTGGTAGGCCAAGGTGCAGAGAGATGTCTGCAGGCAGGCCCTGGGGCTCTGCTGCTGCAGGTTGTGTCCTCTGAGGACCAGTGTGAGCTGTGGCCAGCACAGGAGATCCTGTTCTCAGACTTACTCATGAGGAGATTTCAAAACCCTCTCCTGCTGTGACTGAATAGACATTATAGGGAAGGTTTTAGCATTAAGTGGAACTCTAATGTTTGCTCTGCCTCGGGTCAGTGGTGGCTCTAGGTGCCAGCCTGTCTGTGGTGCAGAAGGCAAAGGCTGGCCAGCCCTCAAAAGCTGTGTTTTATTTATTTTAGAAATCTTTCCTGTGCTGTGAAGCCAGAATGTAGAAAGACTGTCTCCTGGGAAGGGTGGCAGTGCTGCACAGCCAGTGACTCCTTGGGAGAGGCCTCAACTGCTCTGGAGAGATCTGACATGCAGTGGCTGCTACTTAATGACCCTAGCCTACATGAATGTTATGTGTGGCTGAATATTAAATTGTGATAGACTTGGTGATACAAGGAAAGGACAATAACAGGGATGAGATATTTTTTATTTATTCTATTTCATACTGTGCTTCTACATTTGCATATTCTTTCAATCCGATAACTTCACAGATTGACAATGTGAATTAATTTGATCTCTTGTTTTGACAAATCTGCTTTATGTGGTTTTAATGCCTTCAGTTTCAAAACTGACTTCTCTTTTTAAATGTCATGACTTCCTGTATCCAAAAGGACACCACATTCCTGCTTTTTCAGAGGGACCAAACCTTTTATTCAAGCAAAAGGTAGTCTCTCCTCTTGAGAAAGCTTGAATTGGCTTCTGAAGACTGGGCTAACTGAGAGTGCAGGCTGACATCTGAATCTTGCAAATGGGACTTATACTTCAGTACTTTATGTGGTCTCCAGAACAAAAAATATCACTGCTCAATGGGAAGAGATATCAGCTGGTCTCTGGGTCAGCACTTCTCCTTCTTTCTTAGCACAGTTGCTGGGGCAATTGATAAAAATCTAATCAAATCAAGAAAGCTTTGAACCATTGTGAAGATCCTTGCAAAACATGAACTCTATACCACCACATGCTCTAACAATAACAAATGAGTCCAAAAATAATATTTAATTTTTTGAAGTGTTACATTTTAGTATGGCTAAAAGCCATTACGTTACTAAAGATCTAAGTCCTAAAAGTCATTTCAAATTGCATTTTCTAGCTACCAAGTGTAAACACAGTAGGCATGGCTGCCTGCTTCCTTGTCAGTCCAGAGGATGACTTACCAAATATTGAAATGTTTAGTTAAGCCCTAATGTTCCAATAATTGTTCTTTACTTCTTGATGCTGAATCCTGTGGTTAGAAATTGCGACATCATAATAGACAGTAATTTGTTTCCTTTAATTCTCTGGGAATGAATTTCCATTCTAGAAAGGGAAAATAATCAGGGAAGTGATATCTGTGTGAAGGAACAAGAAGAAGAGCAAGGGATGAGAAATGTCTGAGATATTAAACAATTGTTGTAATAATATATTTTTGGTCCAAATCAATGTCTATGGGAGTAAGTTCTATCCACACCTCTCTGAGGGTGGGGAGAGGTCTCAAAACTTCCCATTCCCTCCAGTGGTCTGTAATGTGAACACAGCCCTATACCAATATCACATGGGATTGTGGGAATGAAATCTTGTGTTCTTTGGCTCTGTTCTCATTTCTGGGGATGGAAAAGCCTAGCTGGAATAGTGTTGAACTTTGGGCTCCCACTTCCAGAGAATGGGGAAGAAAAGCAGAGAGGGCTGGCAGAGCAATGGTAATTTGGAAAGGGATCTACAGCACATACCTGAGAAAACAGTCTGAGGGTGTTGGGTGTGTTTAATCTGATGAGGATAATACTAAGAGGTGATCTGAAACCCCCTCTCAGGAAAAGGTAAAGAGAATAGTAATAGCCTTGTTAGTGCCAGATGAGACAGTGAGGGGCAAGGACTGCAAACTACATCTAGGCTGGCTCTGTTGAATACTTGGACAAACTCTTTCAGTATGAAAGTAGAACAGTTCTGGAACAGGTCACTAACACAGACAGGTTCTGTGTCTTCATTGTTGTAGGTATTTGTGTTATGTCTGGTCTTATCTGTTGTTGGTAATAGTTCAACAATGAGCAGGAGGTTGGACTAGAGACATTCAGAGGTCCCTTTCAATTGACATTTCTGTAATTCTTTTATAGTTCTCTGTACAGGCATGTTTGTCAGGAATTTGAAGAGGCTAAACTGACATTATTTATTTATTTATTTATTTGTTTGTTTGTTTGTTTGTTTTTTTCTGCAGTAGACCAAGAGGAACAAGGACGGCTCTGTCCAGCACGTCCATAGTGGTATCTTTCCATTCAGATTTATAGGCATTCTGTCCAGTCTTCATGTTTTACTCCATGTTCCTTCTTTTCCTTAATATAATGCACATACCAATTATTCTGCTTTGCTATGCATTTGCTAAAGAGTGCTGAAATGACTAATGGTGATCTAAAGGATCGTGTTCAAAGTCAAGTGGTGTAAGTACCAAGCTGAGTTTGGTGTAATCAGACTGATGTTGAACAGAGTAGAACTGGGCAATACAGAGAAAGAAGTACATGTAATAAAGGAATTTATTTATTTATTATTTATTTTTGAAGAAGGATGCTTTCAAATATTATTAGAAACAGCAATTTCATTTTCTCTCCAATCTGAGAAGGTATGGAAGTCTACTTTGATCTGTGGACAAATATGCTGTTGTAACCTGCTTCAGATTAGATTTTCCATTGGCAGGGCATGAAAAGTGGTCCAAGAGTACTGAACGATTCTCAAGTGGGAGATGACTTTAAAAGACAGTGCCAACAATGGGATGTGGTTGTGTGTGTTGCACATTTTTTCTCTTCTTCCAATTTGGAGAAAATAAAAAAAGTACAGTATGTGAAGTGACTTTTTAACCAACACTTCCATGATTTTATGAGGTCTGGGGCTATGAAGAATTGGAAACTGTGTTTTCTGCCCCATTGTTACTTCTATTCACAACTTAGATCCCCACTCTAGCTCCACAGTTTGGTACATCTGGCAGGATCTACCTGGGAGGGTCAAGTGCAGAGGTTTGGCAGTTGCATGCCTAGGTAATGACAGTTGGCAGAAAGGCTTGCACTGCTCTAGCTGGCATTGCATTTGGCTGAAGCTGTTGCTGCAGTCACTGTTCCTATAAACATTCAACATCCAAGTTTTTCACAAAATGAAGTGACATCATGCTGTGTTTTCTCAAAACAGTTTGGTGTTATGAGAACTTAGGAGTTATAGGCCAGAGTGCTGTGCTAATGACTACTTTTATTCCTGGGCAGATCAAAAGAGGGAGAGGGTGCCAAAGATGATGGGGTGGTGTTTAAAGAAGTAGTAGAAAAAAAAAAAAAAAAGAAAAAAAAAAGAAAAAAATAGGGCTTAATATTTTTGTAGTAACAGAATTGGCATGGAGTTTTTCATGTGTTTGAAGCAACCTATTTTTGTGATGAAATGGAACTGAGTGCAGGTAGCTATGGTAATCCTGCCTCCTATTCATGTTCACATGCAGCTGCCTTTGCTTTCTTTATGTAGAATGTTTGAGAAATTGGCTCAAAGGCAAAGAAGTAGTACATAAAGACAAAAAACTGTTGGAACCACTGGATGTGATTCAGTATGAATCAGTGAGTCAGCAGGCTTGAGAACAGGGAATGATTTGCAGTGTAAAACAGCAGACCTCAAGTCACTGGAGCAAAAGACTTTAATACAAATAAACTGTAAGAATTTCTGTAATTTGAAGTTCATGTGGTTTGCTGTCCAGCAATATGAAATACCGAGAAGGAATTTCAGCATGGGCAGAAGGAGTACTATTGGCAACTGGTGTGTAGTCCATGTTGCTTACTTGCATTGTTAGAAAATGATAGAGAATGTCATAGCTGCTTCTAACAGCCTGAGCTGGAAACAAAGTATTTCACATGATCTACATCACGTCACGTTGTCCCAGAAAATCCTAGTAAATTTCCATTTGACAACATGCAGTACTGGAATTATGCCCAAAATCAAGCTTGAGATGGTAATTGCATTTGGATTAATTTAAAATGAAAAACTTTTTGCTAAATTCAGTTCTTTGACTTGGTTCTTTGAAGGATAGGTCAAACAAAAAAAAAATCTGAACAAAGAGTTAATAATCTTAATTATGAAAAACTATTTTGTTTTAGCTCTTTACATTGGTCATTTATAATTCTATACTAGGATGCTACTAACACAGTATTTACACAAATACCATAAAACAATGAATACCGAAGCACTTACAGCTTCTGAAATCACTTTTGTGGAAAAACATGATTCAAAAAGCAGTTATTGCTGTTTGCTTGGTCTATAGCTAAAACCTGGGTGGTTACTTAATGGTCAGCTCTGTTAAGAGTGCAGATCTGAGTCACTGTAATACGTTTGGAAGAGTTCCTGAAAGGTCTTGCTACATTACATGCCTTCAAAGGGCAGTGAAGGATGATGCAATGTCTTCAACAGATCACACCACAGCAAGGTGATTAAATTGGCATGCAGGTTTCACAGCAATTTGATCTGATGGAAATGCGTCTTGAAATGCTGTATTAATGGTTTTAGTTCATTTACTGAATCCTGTGAGGATAAACTAATTGAATCATAATATCACTAACGTATTAGAGCTGGAAGATCCCAAGAATCATTGTCTCCTTCAGGCCCATTTTCTCTTAGGTCAGTGTTTAGTAAGTACATAATGACTAAATTACAAATGAAGTGGACTGCTAACTGGCAAGAAATAACCTGCTATTCTGAAGATTAATTTGAATGCTATTTGATACCTTACTATCTTATACTACCTGGAAGGAGGGAGAAATGCAATAAAGAGCTGAGATTTCCCTCTGGGAAGAAAGAAGAAAAGGCCCCAATGGATGGGTGAAACCAACGGTGATGGTATTTCAGGAAGAAGCACACAGCTGTAGAACAACCCTGAGTCAGACTGCAGGTGCAGGAGAGGGAGAAGGCTGGTGTGGTGTAAGACAATGAAGGAAGGAGCAAACAATTGCTGCTTGACACCAAATTGAAAAAGTTGAAGAAGCAAGGATTTGCTGAAGTAAATTTGTGTTGACTAATTCTTTTAAAAATTCATTTTTTGTGTTCTTTATAAAGGGTGAATTTCCTAACAAATACCACTTCAGGAGAAAAGTCGGTAACATTGTTTTAAAAATTAAA
Source organism: Anas acuta (assembly GCF_963932015.1). Classification (NCBI taxonomy): domain Eukaryota; kingdom Metazoa; phylum Chordata; class Aves; order Anseriformes; family Anatidae; genus Anas; species Anas acuta. Next base: position 9,492,327 of record NC_089017.1, read on the forward strand.
TAGAAGACCAGATTTTTTTGGCCAGATTTGGTTGATTAAAATCATTGTAAATTACTACTAACATTCCCTCGAGGCTGGCCCTGATGGGAACAACTTTTTTTTAGGGTGGGATTTTCATTTGATGACTGACAGCTATCTGTGGTAGTATTTTCTTTTTCCTTCTTTTTCTTACTACAAGTGTGCCAGAACATATTCTACAATTTCTGGTGGTACGCAAAGCAGTGTAATGTAGGTTCACCCAATCTCTATACTAAGTGGTATAAGCTTATAAAGGATTCTTTTTTGTTGTTTTGTTTTGTTTTGTTTATTTTTAATGCAGCACATTCTTTAATAGCTTAATAAACAGGGTACTTCATTGGGAACTGGTAACTATAGATAGAAAATTATATGGGTGACATGGTCATGTTGTGGATAACACATGTGGCAGGTATTTCACTGTGGGGGAATTGTAGTTAACAATCAGATGAATATAAACCAAATCGTAACAGGGAAGGGTGGAAGTAGAAAAACACCTGTTTCCATGGTAAGTGGTGTGGTTGTAACCAAACAGTTGGGCAGGTAATTTTATTTTATCCACTGATAGTGTGTTTGACTCATCTTTCTTTATTTCATAAAGGCCAAAGTAAAAAAGCACTGTTGTCATGTAGTTTGACCTCCTCTATAACCTCTGTGAAGATCAACATTCATTGCTCTATAGTTAAGTATCATTTTATTACATTAAAAAAAAATCGTTGTTTTGATAGCTTTAAGATTTAAAATAATTAAAAAATAAACACCCTGTGGTTAATTGTTTTAAGCAGATAAAGTGTATCTTTTGGTTGTTGGGACTTGAAAAGAGCAGGAACTAACCTCTGTCAGAAAAGCCTGGGAAAGTTGACCTGGCAATGTGCCCTGATGCTCAAGTAATAACGGGATCTGTTGGGTTAGTAGGGTGGGGAACAAATTCCAGTAAGAAATACCAAAAATACTGCTACTTATGAGGAAACTAGTTCTTCCAATGGCTAAGTGCCACTATGCTTGTATGGTTTCAGACCTCTTGTGCTATGTATACACAGTATTTTCCCCTTCAGTCTCTCTCATGCAAAATATCTGATGTCCTTATTGTTGTCTAGGGCAGATTTCTTTTCTGCTTCCTGTTAAACATTTTGGAGCCCAATTATTCTTCTTAGAGCTCTTTGAGATAATTTAAAATGACTAAATAAATCAGTTATAATTCAATAATTTTGATGTACTTTAATCCAATGGGCTTTAAGCTTTGCTACCTTTCGCACCCCCCCCCCCCCCCCCCCAACAGTTGGTCCTATGTGGTCTCAATAAACATTTTCACAAGTTCACAGGTTTCTTTCACTTTTCACTTTCACTTTTAAGTTAAGGCTTACAAAACTCCAAGTCTCTTCTGCAAAACTGCTATAAAAAGGTACTACTGCTTGTTTTCTCTGTTTTTCCTGAGATGAATTGTCATCATAGGAACACTTACTAAGCTTTCTATTAAAAACTTAAATTAATTAAATCTTAAAATTTCTTTTAAAAAGATTTTTGATGTTCTGTAAGCACTATGATGACAGGCTATGTAGAGGAAATTGGTGTGGGGGCGATAACATTTGTAAAAAGCAGAGAAGAGTAGTGCTTGGGAATAGAGCAATCGCTTTCCTAGACCCAGCAAACCTGATCTGTTATTAATAGTGGGCAACAATGGGTGTTTGAAAGCATTCCTTTTATGAGCAGCTTTGAGCAAAGTGCATACAAAAGTATCTTCCTAACCACAGGCAAAACTTTTGCTTTTTAAGCACAGATATAGTAGTTCCAGCTCAGGCACTTCAGGAACCACAAAGTGCTGGGGAAAATAAATAACAATAATAATTATATATATATATATATATTTGGGGGAGTGAGCATGGGGGAAGAAAGAACTTTATAATTATTCTTAGCCCTTTTCTAGTCATGTCTCAGTGGCCATAGGACGATGAGGTGGTACTTTTTTTCTGAGTTAGGCCATTGCATGAGTCAATGTCCCTTTTTTCTTATATGAGGAGGTTCTGGCACTTTCCAGACTTGAGGATGCCTTGTAAGTGTAATTCAGCAAGAAGAGCCTTGAAGATCTGCTCTGAATCATGAGGATTAGTTATAGATAAAAATAAGTGAAGAAACTAAACTTATTGAGAGGGATCCCTACTGACATGCACATCATCTTTAACTTCGTATGATGCTAGTACTGACTATATGATTTTAATGAATTTGAAGTGTCAGTGGGAAGATGTGGACAATGTGAGAAGGAAATTATTTTGAATTGTCTTCACATATGTCTTTAGCCCTGTGAAACACTGGAGTTCATGACAACAGTATTGAGTTCTATATTGAAATTTAATGATTTGATGGTGAAATTCTTCATCAGATTTCTGAACCAAGTTTGTTCATGATCACCTTAAATTTTCTGTTCTATCATGTAGTTTTTAGACAAAGGGAAAAGTTCTTATCTTCATTCAGGATATGTGACAGGAGATTAAGAACTTAATTTATTGGTTAGATTTGAAGCCACATCCCTTGAACATAAGCATCTGTCTCAGTAAGCAACATTCATCCCACTTACTCTTTACCAGTTCCTGTATTTTCCTCTCCATTTCATTATACTTCATTACCTGTTCTACAGAGAGCATTAGTTAAGAGAACATTAGCGTTATCAAGATGAGAGTGCCCTGATAACTTCTCTGTCCTCCTTTTTTTTTTTTTTTTTTTTTTTTCTCCATATGTTGTACTACCTAAGCTTAGAGGAATAATTTTTCTCAGTATACATGTATCTATATCAATCAATATATGCTCCTATTCTGAGCTTATGTTCTGCTTCTCAGGTGGGAAATGTTGACAAGCTCTGTTCCGTCTGGCCATCTCTGTACTTTTATACTGAATGTCCTTACTTTCTTTAATTGATAAGGACAAGGTAGCAGTAAAGCAAGTGAACAGGCTTTCCCTTTTGCTTCTTTTTCCTTAAAGTTGAAGAACTCTTTTCTCCTTTACACTCTGAAAGCCCTACTTGGAACAGGTGCTTCTTCTGAAAGAAATGTTACTCTTCCCCTTGCATAAGCTCTAAAGCTTCTGCTGAGGGCTAAGGTCTAGTCAAATCAATAAATTGCAGATTCAGTGGAAAAATAGTTACTGTTAAAAGGATAAGTTGGTCTGTGTATGTGAGTTTCACATTCAGTATGTGAGCAAGAAAATTCACAGAGCAGAGGATGAGCACTCATAGCAGGGACAGCCTGCTCATGAAACTGCAAGGGCAAAGAGCCTGACTAGTACCAAAAAGCAGTATTACACCCTGTGGATGAAATCTTTAATTTCTAATGTCAATGGAAGAACTCATTTCACTTAACTGTGTGAAGCCCTTTTGTCGATGTCTTAGAACCTTTGCATCACAGATCACATGGTCTGGTAGAACAGTGGTGAGAAAAGGATAAAACAGCCTTCTGCTTCTGGTATTTTCCGAGTATTTGCTGCAGAATGGCTTTTTCCTTTAAAATAAATAAATAAATAAATAAATAAATAAATAAATAAAATAAAATAAAAAATGTGCTGTACAAGTGGATAAGCTACCTTCTATTGCTCGCCCTTTTTGAACTCTTCTGGTCACATCTTTTTCTGTAGTCATCAGCATCCTTTACAACTTCTGTTCATTATATCAGTGATGACATTGCTGACAGGGCTCTTGTTATGAAATAAAGACATATTTTTCCCTAGGCATATCAGCAAGTAAATCATCCTCTTTCCTGTGACCTTGTCAAACATCTTTACTCAGCTTTTATTTTTTTGACATCTGTAAATAATAATGGCTCTAATTAACTCCAAAAACTTGACACCACACAAAAATAAACTGTATTATATCTTTGCTTTGGTGATGTGTGGGAAGGGCACCTTTTGATCTCAGTTACATCAGAATAAAAAATGTCTATCCTTGTTTACAGTGAAAGATGCTTGTACCAGTATGCTTACGAGCACAACCTGTCAATGGCAGTGAAATGTCAAGGAAGTGGTATTTGACAAGACATGGCTGATGCATATGCTTAGAAGCTGTTAGTGAAAGATTTGTTCAAATCCATGTCCTCTTGGCAGGTGCTTGAGACTAAGTGTCCTGTGGTTGTAGTTACCCTTTTGGCTGCTGGTTGGTGTGGTGGTGTACAGACTCCCTTTGTCTCAGGGACAGAAGGCTGTGCAACTGCTCACTTTAGCATGGCCAGCAGCACATGGCGAGGTTTTGCTGCTTCGGGCTACATGGGAGACAGTCTCTGAGAGGGCTTCTAGAAATAAATATCCAAGGAAAAAACAGCCTCTGGTTAAGGTAAAAATTGTGATTAACATAACCCTAGAGGTGAGATCCTTGATGCATCTATGCTGCAGGGACTCTAGTGAATACATAGGGAGCATAGGCTCCTTATTTAGGGGAACTAATGGAGGAGGTTGTAGTCTGCCAGTTCACTTTCTTTCATGCTACTTCTTACAAATGTTTATCCAGGTTTTCTCACAGCTCCAGAATAGGCTTCAGATCTGACAGCTGGTTCAGAACAAAGAATAAATCTTCACACCACAAAAGAGTATACTGCAGGACATCATGAAACAGGAGGCTGTGAAGGTGAATAAGTCAGGCTTGAAAAACTATTAGTCACATTAATGTAGTTTCCTTCCATTAAGGCATGAGTACAGAATTCCCTTGGCTATAAATTGCAGGAAGCAGAGTAAAGGATCACTTCTCTCTCTTTTTTTTTTTTTTTTATTTTATCTTTTTTTCATTATGCACTTGCTCATAGTCCCTCTACTGCTAGATGAAATTAAATAGCCTGCCCATTTACAAAGTCTCCTAATGTGGTAGTTCTCCAAATTGTATTGGTCTAAACACAAATAACTAGTGATGAACTGGAAAAATGATGAGCACTGGGAAATGAAGAGGAGTCCCTGTGTCCTTGACTTAAGAGAGACCTTTTTTGGTCATACCCTCTGCAGCTGAAAGCTTTGACCACTAGAGAGCTTGTCATGCAGTACTTTGTGGATTTAGCTTTCATGAGGTAAATTCTCAGTTCTGCACTGAAAGATTAAGTGATCTCAGCCTCAAATCAGAAGAAGGTTTTTGGATATTGCCTCTTTAGGTTGTTTCTTCCCAGAGAGATATAGCAGGAAGTAGGTGCCTAGACACAGAGATGAAAATAGAGGCTCTATTCAGTTCAGCCTTAGCAGTGCCTGAAAGTCTGATTCAATATTTACCAAGCTCTGTGAGAAACACTTTTGCTGAGCTTTGTGGGATCCAAGTCAGGTTTACTTTGTTTATATAAATAGTGGTGTACAGTAGCAGTGGGTTAATATTACTCTAGTTTCCAACTTTGGAAGTTCAGTGTGTAACAGCTTTGTCTTATATAGCCTTAAAATTCTGTCTTAGAATGTTCTCCTCAGTGGTCTCAGTAATTATTAAACAGACTAATGATATTTGTTTCTAGTAATGACATTCATTCGCATTGCCAGAGAGCCTTCCAAAGATGGGGAGAAGACGGATGGAAATGATGTATATGTCCTGCTTTTAGTATTGCCATATGTAAAAAGGGGAAAAACTCACAAATCTGTAACAAGTATAGAAGCAGATATCTTAAACATGTAGCTACAGGGAGTGTTGAACACTTGTTATATTTACTTCAGGAACATGATAAAGGAACACGATAAAGGAACATGATAAAAATTGTAATTCTTGCATCTTGGTCAGGAAGTTTTTTTCCCACCTTTTAGACACTGGGAGGTAGTTTGGAGAACATCTGTGTTTATTCCTTGCTCTGTTGCGTGAGCTTATCTTTACTAGTTCATCCAGTTGGTAGAAAAGTTATTGTTTTTCCTCTTACAAGGGATTACTCATGTAGGCTGAGAGATCAGAAAGGGATCAGATGAATTCATTAAATAAAAATCTTTTTTTCTTCCTGATATCCTTTTAAGTATAAAATAGATGAGTTAAAGAGAGCATCAGGGAAATTAAAAATAATTTTAAAAAGCACATCTCTTTTAACTAGGAGAGGACATACTGGCTGCTCTTTCTGGCTCTGATTCAGAAAAACATTCCTGCTCAAGTCAGTGCTTAAGAACACACTTATCTCCTCTTGAACCTGAAGCCTGGGGAGGCCTCCACCCACACTTACAATGCAGGGTAGTTCACAACGCTGCAGGAGACTCCACTGTGAGCTGAATCCCTGCACATTTTGTTTAATGTGGTATAGAAGCTTATTCCAAGTAGATTTGAAGAACATTTACTACCTGTGCTGCTTAACTCTCTCCAGAGCATGATGGTAGGTTACCAAATTAAATTCTCAAGTGAAAAGCAAAGCTAGAATGAACCATCTTAAAGACTTATGTGAAGACAGATGTTTGTTAGGAATATTGTTTCCTTATTCAAGCACCCTGTGGATTCTTAGTGCCAAATAAATAAATTCCAGAATGGACATATTATGGCAGTGATCTCCATTTATACTTGGTAAAGGTTCTCAGCTGCATCCAAGTTCAGATCAGGTTCAAGTGTCATTAGCATAGTTTGAATGTGGCCAGCTGGAGGACATTGCTCATGATCTGTCCCTCTGAGTAATGCTGTCAGTGACAGGCTTAAATCAACATTCACATCACTTCATTTAATAATTAACTTGTAAACAGACTTTTCCTCCCATGTAAGAGACAAGTCATACAAATAGTACTGTGCAAATAATTGATTTCTTTGATGTGGCTGATGGGCTAAAATATAAACTGGAAAGAAGTCTGTGTTTTTCTTGCTTATAACTGATACTAGCTAGAATGCTTTTGGATCAAAACAAATAGATTTTAATAAAACAAACTATAACGCTTTGTTTCTGATAACTCTCCTTTTTATGAATGGAAGAGACTAGATTCACAAAACTTTTGCACTCCTAAACCAGCTTTATGGGATGATTCACTTCATCATCATATACAATGTATTGTCCCTAATCTTTCTAAGAGTAGTATTTTCACGTGATTTGACATCTACATAATGCAATAGTCAATGTAGATTTCCATACAAGATACTCCAAAATTAATTAAGCACAATATCATCTGACAAATGATTTAGTAACAGTACAACTTCTCCTTCCCATGTAAGCATTCAGTCATGAACTGCCCGCTCAAAACTGTACATTAAACTGGGATCAAGTAACTCTGATGAATAACTAGACAACTAAAAATAGTGGTGGTCTATGCTAATCTTCAAAATGTATTCAGAAATTAGAATTATCATGTGCAAGAGAGAGGTCTAGTGACAGTGCTGTTCTGTGTTTTGAGAAAGACAGAGGAAATTCATTCATATTCATTAATTTAATTATTTAATTCAAATATTCATTTATATCATGATGGAGGATATGCTTTTTATTTAAATCAGTAATTAAGTGGAATGCTGGGGTATAGTTACTTCAGAGATTTTTCACTTCCTCACTTAAAGTAGATAAAAAAATATGTGTGTTTGGGTGTACATGTACATGTTTGTATGTGTGTAGACAAAACTTATTCTATACCAACCAATTGTATTGAAGAAATTTATAAAATATGCCCCCAAAACTCTCCAAGATGTACTACTGATTTTTCAGTAAACCTTAGAACAGCATGGAATTTCCAAGGAAAAAAATGAAGAAAGCTAGTGTTGGATGAAACTCTAGAAAAGGTTAACAGGATGGCTAATTAGAGCCAGCAATCTAACTGTGACAGTTAGATTAATGAAGCCTGAGATAATAACTAAGAGTAATGTAATTCTGTGAATCAACGTAGGTTTGTGGAGAAAAGATATTGCAAGACAAATGTAGTTTCTTCCATTTTAATGAAACCTTTGGTCAGTAACAAAGATATAACACCAATCTACCAGAAAGTATTTGATGTAGTATCTTGCAATGTTTATTTAAGCTTTTAGTTTTCTGGTTCTTAATATTAATGGAATTAATAATTCAATTATTGAATTAATATTTGATTCTAGGTTGACCTCAATACATGTTGGTAACTTGGTGAAAAGTTACAATTACATTTTGTGTTTTAAGCCTGTGTTATGTTAATATGTTACAAGTGAGAAAAACATAATATTACTACTGATAAAAGTGGCTGATAATACTGAACACTGGGGCATGGGGAAGATGTTGGATGACGATGTAGGCTGTGGAGTGATTTGTAACTAATTGCATGGAAAGGCCATGTTTTAAGAAGACCGGTTTTAAGATCTTCTGAGAATAAAAAGTCATACCTCTGAGGATAAAAAATATATCTTTAAAAGTAAGTACTCTCCCTTGTGAAAATGGTAACATGAAAAGAAGACTTGAGCATCAAATAGCGGGCAACATCCTAGTACGTTGCATTCTAGGTGTCTCATGCTGATTTTGAATGTGCCAGCAGAATTCCAGAAACTTGTACTACATCTGTACTTAGAATAAGCCACAAGTTTGATTGGAATACTGTGACTGCTTTTGGTGTCATTTCCAACTGCTGGCAACTTAGGGGAATGAAACAGCTAAAGAAAATATTTTCTTACAAAGAGGGAAAGAAGAAAGAAGAGGTCGGCAGGACTTCTGTTTCTTTAGTTCAGAATGGAGTTAAGTTCTAGCCTTTGGAGCGTACCTACAAAGCTAGAATGACTAAAAATAATTTACTGTACCTCACAAATATTTTCAGATGTTTTCAGTACTTGCTTGAGCGTTTGAGGTTTCAGTATTGCAATTTTCAGAAAACGAGACCTCTCTTCAGTTGTAAATATCTTCCAGTCAGTGTGTACTTCTAGGCAAGGTAAGATTACTGAGTGCTTCTCATGGAAGATGTGAAGGGAAAAATTATGAAACAGTTATTAAGCTAAAAATATCAATAATCATAAATCATGTAAAAATATGATAGAATGATAGAATAATATGTCATTTTTTTTTTCCCCATTAAAAAATATTTATACATAATGAACAGTTCTAGTTTTTTATTTCTTTAGCCAATGGATGTCACTGTTGTTCCATTGCGTATCTAGTATGGTACATATGTGCTGGCACTGAAAAAATATGTCTCTGAAATAAAATAAAACTGAACCAAAGCTGCAGGTACGATGTTGCACCGATAGACATGAGGAGTAGTTTAAGATGTGGCCTAACCAGGAAAATTGTTCTATTTACTCAGAAAAGCTGTGACTCAAAAAAGCTCCATGAAGTTCAGGAAGAAGTAAGGAAGGGATGTGGACTGGCTCACAGGAAAGGAAAAATGACAGCTTTGAAATCTGAAGCACAAAAGGGTGGTGAGGTTAATGGTTAAATTAACAGTAGTACTGAAAAGACCACAGAAAATAACAGCCTGGAAAGCAATGTTAAGGACAAAACCCAGAATGAAACTGACTTTTCTTTTTCTTTTTTTTTTTTCTTCTTTTTTTTTTTTCATTTGCTTTTTATGAATGTGGAGAAATCTATGGGAGAGCAATATGTTGGATTTCAGCCTGTATGTGGAAGAAAATTTTAGGAGGAAGGAGAGAGAGATGGAATTGTGAAAGGTGAGAGGAGAACAGAACAGGACAGCAGAGCGAGGGCAAGTAATTCTGCCTCATCCCATCAGTTATATCCTTACCAGTAAACTAAAACTGGCTAGGACTCCATCTTGGGTGTAAGAGTGTGAGTGTATGCAGACTCTGTCCACCCACATTGTACCAGCAATCCTTGGTAACCTGACCTGCACCACCGCCTGTCAGCACAAGATGAGGACTGCTTGCATTCCCTGAAATGCTGGGGCAATACTGGCAGACATAGGCCAAAGCTATGTCAAGAGCTGTGTTAACAGTTACACTTTACTTCCATGTCTGGGCTTGAATCTTTACCCTGGCCTGGCTTATTTTATTAGAATAAACTTAGGATAAAATTACCAACGAGGGTAAGGCTTGCTCTTCTCCATGTCTTATGCCTCCAAGTCTCCATGTTCTCCATGTCCATGACTTATTGAAGAGATACACCACCCTTGACCCAAAACACATTTTGATCCAAAACAAGACTTGACCTTGGACTTTGGGAACCCTGCTGTGAGTATATTTGAATACAGTGCCCTGTAAATGCACGGGAAGAAACCAGCAAATTTAGGGACTGAGTTAGTCAGATCTCTTGGAAGAGTTTCTAGAGGAAAAGTACAGGATTGTTGATCAATCCTGAAGGAGGAAGGTTAAAGACAGCACTACATGGTTGTTTAAAGTGGTATTCTGTGAAGGTTTCCCTAGAGGCTGTTGTTTAGTGCTATATCCTGTCTTGGATTGGCATAGTCTGCCACAGGATGCCATCACAGATGGAGGTATTGGAGAAACTAGTGTACATTTTCTCAGTCAGCCAGGTGTGAGGCCATTTCCTTGAGCCATCTCTCTCTCCGACTTTCCTTCCTCTTACTGGTGTTGTGCTCTCTGCCAGAAAAATAAGTTTGTTCTCCTGAAGTGCTGTGATGGCTGTGTCCATGGTGATTTGCTGTGTGAAGTGTCCCCTTGTGAACAGGCCATAGTGATGACCTGTGTGGCCTTGCCTTCTCTGTGGCCCCATGTACCAGGCACCATGGCCTGGCAGGTCACAGCAGTATCCAGACTGCTTCCATCTATAGTGGAGACACTGTGGCATGGTGTCCCAGGAATGAAAGAGATACAGGCCCAGCTTCAGCATGCCATGGGGAAAGCTTACAGAGTTTTTTCTGAATCTTGTGCTCAGACTGCTGTGACTAAGGATCTGGCTCTCCCTTTCCTGTTCTTGCTTTCTGCATTTTCTCCTAGGCTGCATGAGCAGAAGTGATAACATCCCTGTCTGGGTAACGTTGCAAAGCTGCTCATCATGGAGTTGGTGGTAGTGTTTCGTGTCTCCAGGTACCAGTATCTCTGGTCCGGGCTTGACAAAGCTTACTACAGATTAGTAGCTTGCTGCAGTGCTTTGGGACATGGGCTGCTCTGACAGAGAGGTGCATGCATGCACGTGCATGCGTATGCTCCATAACTGTAGAAGTTTTAGAAAGGAAATACTGCTGGATTATGGAAGCAGACCCTTAGCTGTGCTGAATGGAAGAGCACTGCTGTGTTTGAGTGCTGAGGAGGGAGTGACATGCGATTTTAATATTCACTCATGAAGAAGACGTAGTTTTTGCTTCTCACTTGAACACCTGTATTAGCACAGTACCAATCTGTGCTGTTCTGTGGAAAGTAGCCAGCACCAACCCTCAGCAAGGAAGCCACCAAATTACCACTAACTCTTGCACAGGCCCTGTTTTCCTCAGAGGCCCATTGCCAAATGCTGTTTCGGCCAGACCTGCTGAGCTGAGGTAAACTCTAATGGCTGAGCTGTGGCTTGAAGTGGTTATGTGCAATACTGAGAAGTCATAAACAGCTCTTATGTAAATCGTTTATGAGGGAGCAGGGAACCTTTATCCATGTCAGATTTTTGTAAAACAGATCCGAGCTGATAACTGCATACCACAGTGTTCTCACAGATTATTTTCTTTCATAAAACAGCAAAACAAGCCTGCTCCTCCCTCCCCCTATCTGGGCACAGGAGGGTTGGTTCTGCACACCTCCAGGGATGCAGAAGATGGATATTCACATGCAGCTGAGGGCTTGAATTCAGCAGGCTGGACAGAGAGATCTTCAAAAAGACCCAGTGACACAAAGCACACCACTGCAATCCCTAGCGTTTGATGCCAGTCACTAAAACCTTTTTGAAAGAATTAAATCAGTTACTGGTAGTCTATCAATTAGTTGTAGTCTCTAATTGGTAATAAAAGCATAAAGGCAGTCATTTATATTTTTGATTGGTTTGGTTGTTGTTTTTTTTTTTAAGTTTCTAGGAAATTTCTTTCTTGTTTAAACTGTGTTATATACAGATTTCTGAAGGGAGAAAAAGTTACGCTCTTGCCCAACAAGCTGGGTAAGTTACACTAACAAGGTAGAATTGAATACACAGACTAGGTAGAATTGAAGGCTGGTAAGCTGATATGTTATCATTGTTATACAGATTTTCTTCTCTTCTCTTCTCTTCTCTTCTCTTCTCTTCTCTTCTCTTCTCTTCTCTTCTCTTCTCTTCTCTTCTCTTCTCTTCTCTTCTCTTCTCTTCTCTTCTCTTCTCTTCTCTTCTCTTCTCTTCTCTTCTCTTCTCTTCTCTTCTCTTCTCTTCTCTTCTCTTCTCTTCTCTTCTCTTCTCTTCTCTTCTCTTCTCTTCTCTTCTCTTCTCTTCTCTTCTCTTCTCTTCTCTTCTCTTCTCTTCTCTTCTCTTTTCTCTTTTTTTCCATCTTTACAAGCCTCATTTCTAACATCTTATTTACATGAATTGCATACCTTTGCTTATAATACAAGACTGGGTTTTCATGGAGACATGGAGACATAGAAGTGGGAAAAAAAAAATAGCTTTTTAACAACTAATTTTAGAAAACTTTATTTGCTTGCGTGTGAAAAGTCTGTTGGCAAATGACTTTCCATGTGGGAGCCACAACATGGAAAGCCTTAAGACAGGCAAGTCATTCCTTGGAAATCTCAGAAATCTCAGATTAATCTGTTATACTATTTGTGTTTTCTGTAGCAATAAAAGCTTGTGTTTTTGGTTTGGTTTGGTTTGGTTTGGTTTGGTTTTGTTAAGAAAGTCAGAATAATATGAAATTGCTAATTTGTTTCCAGGTGTAGTGATAGTTTAAAAAAATCAAATATAGTAACAACTATAGATTTCTTCACTTCTTCCTTCCTTCTCTTCCTTCCTCCCTCCATCCCTCTTTTTTTTTTCTTTTTTTTTTTTTTTTTTTAAAGCATATTTACATATGATAACTGGTCTAGGAAGAATGATGCTATAAGACCTTAAGTAATAAAAAAGTTCCTGTTCAACTTCAAAAAGTTGTCCCAGGTGGAGAACTGTAACCAGTTCTCTGCTGAACACTAGCATGTGGAGGTTACTAATGACTTAAAATGTAAAGCTCAAAATCCTACTAGTGGGTAAAGTCAGGCATGAAATCATAGATGAGTGTTGATAACAACCTGAAAATTGCAAGCAACTGATTCAGTCTCTCTCTTTTTTTTTTTCTTTTTTTTTTTTTTTTTTTTTTCACTGAGCTTTGGCCTTACTATGCTTATGCTTATAGCCTTCTTGCCTTGTATCTATTAATATTTTACTTCTTCAACTCTCTCCTTTTTCTCTAATCTTCAGCTTGAACACTGTTTGCTTTGTGCTCTGCCAGATCATTTCTGTTGCCCCTTCTTTTTTCTCCCTTCCATTTCCTGCACAATTGCAGCTGACAACTCTTCCTGTTCTTTGAACAGAAAGATCAGGATTTTGGACCAATCACTTCTTTGTACAAATGGTGTCTCCAGATCAGCTAATTTAGCATGTTAGCAAATGTTGGTGCCTTGTCCTAGCAAATGGATGCAGAAGATCCCTGTGTTGCCTCTATTCCAAGAGAAAACTTTGTACCAGCTCAGGTAGCAAGTTATCTTTGAGTAAAAATATTTTAAAAGGAAAAAAAAAAAAAAAAAAAAAAGCATCTAGTGGGGGCAACAAATGTCCAAATGTCTAAAAAAATCCTCTATAGGCCCCAGGTCAGTAGCTGGGCTTACTTACAACAGCCAAATACATGTACAGGCTTAATTTTTTGACCTCAGATTAATCTAGCCAACAGAGTCTGGCTCTCTAGAAAATGTCCTTTGCCTAGGTTAAAAATGAGCTTGTAGTAAATAAGAAGTTTATTTTAAGGAAAACAGGTCTGTCAAACCTGTCAAACACAGAGACCTGCTTTACTGATATGACTGTCTGCTCCATTGCAAAAGCTTGGAAACTCACTGACAAGTTATTGAAAACTCAGACAGAAAGGCCTTCTTCCAAATGTCTTGAAAAATTTCTTCCTAAAAATACTGTTTCTAGATGAGCACATTCAGCATGACAGATTTAGTCCAGAAATGGAAATGTATCTGCCTTCAAGTCAAACCATAAATCATGATGTATTAATGTCCAGACCCAAGAGTCTGCAAGATCATCCTGGCAACTTATTTTGCATTCCCAGATATAAACAGCTATGGATTTATCCAGGGCTTTAATTGCCTGCCTCTCTGTAGCAGTAGCCACTGCAACGCACCGTGTGGTGTATTGGCATTTGTGGCTGCAAGTTCATAGGTATGCAGTACCCCGTGCACATTCAGATCAGAGTGGTAGCTTCCCACATCTCACTTATAGGTGAATATACACGAATGAATATGAACATATAAATATATCATATATTTATGACATGCTAATTACTGCTGAAACTGAACTTAAATATATATATATATATATAAGGCTAGTGGCATTTAACATTTTTTTCTTGTTCCTCTGGAGCAATTTCTCACTTTTTTTTTTTTTTTTTTTTTTCCTCTCACCATATTCTGTTAGCAGAGAGAGTTATTTTTCCTTGTCTCTCATCACATCACAGTGGCTGCAGAGTCTACTCTCAATCACCTCTTGATGGGAGATTTTTTGTTGATCAGGCCAAATGTAGAAATGTTTCTCTCTCATGAGACTTACTATTGTCCTTGACAATTTTATTGTTCATGATAAGCAGAGTTGTCATTCACAACTTCTTGTCCTGAATATAGACCAGGAGACAACACACACAAAAAAAGGAGTTCAGCTTTTATATTTCTGGCTACCTAAGGAGCCTAAGGAGGGTGGACTTTCTCCTGTTCATCTTCAGCACATGGAAGGAGCTTAACTTCTTAGAATCTACTTGTTGAATGGTGACCTACACAAATGAGTTAGGTATAAAGCACTGAAATAGCTCAGTGAATAACTTCAGGCTGCAGAGCAATCTGCACCTTCACTTGGGGTGCAGGAAACATGTTAACCCCTTCTCAGCCAGCCTCCTTCTTTGGCTGATAGCTAAGGAGCTAGAATGTCTGTCTGGAGGTGACAGATGCCCTTTTGTCTGAGTGTCCCACCAAGTTGCTCTGAGCATTGGCTTATTGGATATTCTGACATTTTCACAGACCTGCTTGCTGAAATGCTATCATCCCTGGATAGAATAAATGTAATCAGTCCAGATGAATGGGGAAATTTCTGACTACACCCCATTGTTAAGGGTACTGCTGCAAGTGGGCAATATGTAGTGGGCCTAGTATTTAGGCACTCTCTTGAGAATTATGAGACAGAGCTGGAAGAATTATATCAGAATTAAATCTTCTATAGTCTTGGTGAGTTATATAAACATGATAGTGTTAGGTAAGGGACAGGGGATGTGTTTATGTGTGAAACTCAAGGCCAACATTTACGCAATGTGAGTCCAGCTGAGCAACTTTCCCTTGCTAAACTAAAAATATTGAAATGAGATTGGGAGTTGCAGAAATACCTGGAAAAATTACCTGGTGTCTTTTGGAAGCGACTTGCTCCTCCTTTGTTAGGGTTAACATAAAAATTAGTGTTCTTTGTCACATCAATTCTCTATCTATTGTTAGCACCTGTATGAGTTATTTAGTATACACTATGCAGACTAGCTTGATAACTATAGGTCTTAGAAGCCTTTTCATTAGCATTCACAAGACATTAGTAGAAAGTAATATCAAAATACAAATGTTTCTGTAGTCCTGTCAGTTGTGTGTTTTGCTGGATGAGTAAAGAATGGAGATAAAAATGATTTAGAGGGAGTGTCCTCCTCTGCCTACAGGTAACTAAGAGGGCCAGGTTAGATTAAGAACACCATTCACAAGCATTTGCTGACTCGAGCTGAGGTTGCAAGTGCTCAGCAAGTGTGGGATCCCTCCTCTACCACTATCAAGTAACTATCACTGAAGTCAGACCTGATGTCAAGGGGCATGAGGTGGAAAGATAAATATCTGTTGTCCTTGTTAGTTTGGGTTAGCTTCCATAGGAGGAACTGGTGCACAGATAAACTTTCAGAATGTTTTCTGAGTAACCTACACAAAGTCAAACAATGGAGATAAAAGTTTTCTTTTACTATTCTTTGCTACCCTTTCTTTCCTATATTCTAATATATACATCAGCTCTTTCCTTTAATTTCTCTTTACTTGCATAATTTTAACTTTTTTTTTTTTTTTAATTTTCTACTGAGATGAACTCAAGCATTAGTAGAATATACTAAAGACTTTTTTTTTTTTTTTTTTTTTTCCTGTTTCTTGAACTGAAGCTTTCATGCAAATCCGCAAATCCCACTGTTTTGATAACATTGTAGTCAGTTAGTGTCAAGACTCTGGTCAAAAGTCAAAAAGAAAATGAAAGAAGGTTCAGGAAAACTTTGCAACTATTTTTCAATTTAATTAATAACCTTTTCTTACACATTTGATAAGCAAAAATTTTTAAAGAGCCTTTTTATGTATTTATTTATGTATTTTATATTTTGCGTATCTCGAATTTCACTTTCTTTTCAGAGTCAATATTAAATATTTTTTCAAATTCACATTGAATTTCCTATATCTTCTAACCTCATAATCTGGAACCTCCAGAATCTACCCCCTCCACAAACAGTTTTTTCCCCCATGAACTAATGTAAGATTTTTAGGGCTTCATTTATTCTCCACTTCTCCCCTTGGTGCCCTCACTGAACCACCCAGCCACCCAAATGAGGGTTGGGTGTGGCATCCTGAAATCATCAAGCATGACTACCTTAAACATGGGAGGATTATGTTTTAAACTTTCGGCCAGTGGATTTGAGAATTTGTGACCTGTTTTACCTCCTGGAATTTTCTAGTGGAGATTTCTTGCTACTTTTTGTTTATATTGTTCCACTTGAAAAATTTATGTCTTCATTAGAGTGAGAAAAGGGGTGTGACTAGAGAGAGTAGGGATCAGAAATCACCCAACAGGAGCCCTTTCTTTCATTTCCTCTTTCACCAAAAATCAGATATAAGGCAAGTTATTTAGAGCTTGTCCTCTCAATCTCGTAGACTGGAACAGTCAAGAGCTGAGGTGCTTTCTTTTCAAGGTGCACAAGTTCAAAACCTCTCATACACATAAGAGAGATGAACGTGAGTTTCCACAACACACATAAATGAGTCACTTAACCACTAGGATATTATATCCACAAGGAGGGGAATTCCTACTTAACCAGATGTTTTATGCTGTATTACATAAAATAAGTCTGCCAGATCAAATCTTCTAGAGCAAGATAAGCAGATGACTTCTTATTTTCTCTAACTGTGTCAAAGTTTGGGTCTGAACTAGATGCCTATCTGCTCAGGACTGTTTGGACTTCAGGGTATGTACATGTGTGTATGTGCCAAACTGCAGTGGAAAGACAGTGGCTGTAGCTCAACATTATGCCTTTTCAGCCATGACAGCTAATTACATATTGGAGTGTTGACAAGAATGTAGCGAGCTGTTTTGGGGGAGTGATTATTCCCCTTAGTTAGCAGTCCTGAGGGTTACTTCTGGAGCACTGTGTCCAGTTTTGAGACACTAGTATGAGAAAGTTATTGCCAAACAACAAAGCCTAGAAGTGGGTCACTAGGACTTGGAGCAAGATGTACAAGGAGAAGCTCAGGGAATTAAGGCTTGCTTAGCCTGGAAGAGAAAAAAGTTGGTTGAGGGAATTGGACTGAACTGCTCTGTTTGTCCTCTCTGTTAGCTCCTTCAGGAACTCAAGCCAAAATCAGAGATACACAGAACAGTCACAAGTCGAAACAAGTGCATCCCAAACAGATATGGGAAAAAATTATTCACTTGGGTGTGGTTAAGCACTGGATGGATGCTCAGAGAGGTTGTAGGGTATCCAAAGTTGGAGATTTTATTTTATTTTTTTATTTAAGCATCAGGACTTACAGCAACATGAGCAATCTAAGCTGGGTCTGGTTTGAGAAGGTGGTTGGATGAGATGACACAAATTTATTTAGTTAGTTAGTTGTTTGTTTATTTATTAACCAAGGAAGTTGTTGTATATGAAGTTAAGTGGGTTTTGAACATGTGAAATAACTATTGGTTGTAAGCATTTGAATAGATATTTGGGTACCAAAGTTTAACAGTAGATTTTGCCTTCCCAAAGTAGGTTTTGTTTGTTTGTTTGTTTTAACTATTTGGTGTTTATAAACTAAAACCAGTTGTGGACTATTCTTTGGGTTTTCCAGTACCATCAGCTCTGCTTTTGATTATGAGGCAGCACCCAGCTGCCTCATAACACAGGTCCAACAAGCTGAATTTACTACTTAAACACAAGAGACCCAGCACCACTTCTCCAGTCTTACTGCATGTACTGCAGTCTGCCTTGTTGCAGGTGTGTGCTATGGCCAGTGTGGAGTCATGCTATGCACTAAGTAGTTGGCTGTCCAAAGATTCTGTGCCTATTTATGAACACTGCTTATAGCACAGTGATCACTGAGTAGAAATTACCTTTAATCTAAAGTAATCTAGCTGCAGGTACCGGCTGTGCAGTCACTAAGCCTGGGATAGTGCCTGAACATTGTTTGTAAGTAGTGGCAACAGTATTCCTAGCATTTACCTTCTCTGCCATCTGTGATCTTTGAACTCCACACGTGGAATGTAGCCTTATAAACTATGCACTTTCTCCTTGTTAAATCTCTAATGAAATAGATCCAGTGTCTGGAAAACACCGTTTGGTCTAATAATCTTGCCTCTTGTGTAACTGAAGTATATGTTTCCATCCAGTCATCCCACCAGGCCTTACACTGTTTAAATGTAGGCTTTGGTGGGTGGGAGGTGAGGGGGCACTCAGCTGTTGATGGCTCAGACCTTAAATTATACATTAACTTACCTATGATTTCCATAAAATGAATTACTAAGAAGTAATGATTAATTCTTGATTTATGATGTTACATTGGTTCTAATTAAATTTGTATTAATAGTCTTAATCATCATGAGTTGAGGAATTTAGATGAGGTATGATTGCCTGAGAAGCCTACACCACAGTAACCCATAAAATTCTCTTGTCCAGGTTTTCATTTTAGCATTCCCAAAAAGCTATTTTGTGGTTTTCTTTTTAAAATAAAACACATTTTTTCTTCATTGTAGTTTCACTCTTAACAATGTAGAGTTAATGACTTAATGCACCAAAACATAATAATCCTCTATAACGTGCAGACACTAGCAACACTGCTGCTATGTTAAGTCATGTCTCGGGATTGTTGAAATCTGGACTTTTTCTTTAAAAATGTTTTTTTCTTAACTGGACTTGGTTTAGTGGTTAGTGCATCAGGGCTAACATACTTGTGTCTGTCACAAATAAGTGTCAACTAAGAATTTAATGTGTGAATCTATATGCATATATAACAGTGCAGATAAACTGAGCATTATACAGAGTGGTGCAAGGACAGGAGATACACTTAAAACTGACCAGTTCTCTGGTCTGTTTCAAATTTAAGGCTTTCAGTCTGTTTCCATTACTACTCAACTTAGTGCCTTGGCTGGATCTCCTCAGTGTTACTGTTGATCACCAGTTCCCCAGCTTTCATATGGGACTGCATTTTGCTGGTATTGGCAGCATTGACTATCATTGAGATTTACTAAACCTATTTGTTACAACACCTCCATCTTAGCTTACTTGAAACTTGGCCAAATGTTAACCTCTTAGGCTAAAATTTACCATTAGATGACTTGGGGCTCTTTTAATTTATTTTTTTTTATTTTTTTTTATTTTTTTTTTTCCAGAAAGTTTCAGCCAAAACAGTTTTGCCATTTCCAAGAAAAGGTTGGAGAAAATGCATTGTGTTGCAATGTTAAAACAACCCTGGCAACATTCTCTTTGACTAACTGTGTACTGTCTATGCTTTGGAGCAAGGAGTTAAGATTTGGTCACTGTTGTGGCCTTTCTATCAAGAAAGTGCTGTTTCCTGTCGCCTTGAAAAAATTTAACAAAAAGTTTTGGAAAGTCTGAACCCACATGAAATTCAGCATCTTGGAACTGGACAGCTAAGGGCTTAGACTGCTTACTGCCTTGTGCATGTCTCACAAAACTGCTGCAAAAATACATGCTTACACAGCAAAATTTCGTCTCCACTGTTTCTTGTATGTGATCACTTGTACAAACTGAGAAAAGGGGAAATATGACAGGGACACAAAGAATGAGGAGAATGAGTTGTTCAGACAAGATGGAAAAATAAAATGGAAATGGGTGAAAGATAATCATAGAATGATTTGAGCTGGAAAACACCTTAAAGGTCATAGGATCATAGAATTATTCAGGCTGGAAAAGACAAAAGACCTCTAAGATCATGTAGTACAAAACTTTAACCTAGTACTGAGAAGTCCGCAAAAGATCTTCTAATTCCCGCTCTCTCTCCTCCTCCCCTCACCCTCCTCCTTCCCCCCCTCTTTTCCTTCATGTGCCTGGAAGTGCTTCCTGGGATAAGCTGCTCCGTTACATTCCCAAAGACTAAGGTGAGGCTGCCTGCAGTTCTCTGGGTCTTCTTTACCACCCTTTCTGAAGGTGGAAGTGGTATTTGGCATTTGCTTACCTCCAACCTTCTCACGCGTTTCTCAAATGCAGTGATCATTCAAACGTGATAAAAGTGGCCTCACAAAGACTTCAGCCAGCTCCCTCAGCACTCATGATTGCATTCTATTGGGGCCCATGCACTTATGTGTATACAGTTTGTGTAAATATTTCCAAACTTGATTCTCTTCCTCCAAGGGTGTCTTCCTTGCTCCAAACTTTGCCTGGTTTCCAGGGTCTTAGATATCTTAAATATGGTCTCATCAGTAAAGACTGAAATAATGAAGGCCCTCAGTAGCTCAGCCTTTCCTGCGTCCTGAGTTACCAGGGTCCTTGCCTTATTTAGCAGTGAGCCTACAGTTTCCCCGTTCTTTTGCTGCTTAAATGCTTACAGTCACCCTTAAATGCTTACAGTCTTGTTGCCTTTGACATCACTTGCCCAGTTCAACTCCAGCTGTGCTTTGGTTTTCTTAACTGCACCTCTGTATGCTTGGATGGTGTATCTGTATTCCTTAAAGGTTACTTGTCCCTGCTTCCAGCTTCTGTATTCTCACTTTTGTGTGTGTGTGTGTGTTTGAATTTTTCCAGAAGAACAGAAGATCCTTGTTCAACAACACAGATCTCCTGCCACTTTTTCTTGACTTCCTTCTCACTGGGATGGAGTTGAGTTTCTGATCTTGAAGAATATGATCCTTGAATATTATTCAGCTTTCTTGGACTCCTCATTCCTCCGGACTCATCCCATGGGACCATTTCAAACAGATCTCTGAAGCATTCAGAGACTGTTCTTTTCAGGTCCAGGGCTGTGTTTTTGGTTTTTGCTCTGCTCTCCCCTCTCCAAATGCTGAACTCCACCACCTCATGGTCATTGTAGCCACGGTTGCTTTCAGTCTTCACAAAATAAGTTCTTCCTCATTTTTAAGTGTGAGAACCACCAGAATACCTAAGCTTACTGGCTTCTCTATCACTTGGGTCATGAAATTGTTATAAACGTTTTCCAGGAACCTCCTTGGTTGTTTATTTAGAATCATAGAATCATAGAATATCCTGAGTTGGAAGGGACCCTTAAGGATCATCAAGTCCAACTCTTGACACCGCACAGGTCTACCCAAAAGTTCAGACCATGTGACTAAGTGCACATTCCAATCTCTTCTTAAATTCAGACAGGCTCGGTGCAGTGACCACTTCCCTGGGGAGCCTGTTCCAGTGTGCAACCACCCTCTCTGTGAAGAACCCCCTCCTGATGTCAAGCCTAAATTTCCCCTGCCTCAGCTTAACCCCGTTCCCACGGGTCCTGTCACTGGTGTTAATGGAGAAAAGGTCTCCTGCCTCTCGACACCCCCTTACGAGGAAGTTGTAGACTGCGATGAGGTCTCCCCTCAGCCTCCTCTTCTCCAGGCTGAACAGGCCCAGTGCCCTCAGCCATTCTTCATACGTCTTCCCCTCCAGGCCTTTCACCATCTTCGTAGCCCTCCTCTGGACACTCTCCAACAGTTTCATGTCCTTTTTATACTGTGGTGCCCAGAACTGCACACAGTACTCGAGGTGGGGCTGCACCAGCGCAACAGTTTAACATAACAGGCAGTTTATGCCCTGTTATGTTGTCTCCCGCAGATACTGAGGTGGCTGAAGTCCTCCTCTAGGACCAGGGCCTCTGAATATAAAGGGTAATTCTAGCTGCCTGAAGAGAGCCTCATCTACTTGTTCTTCTTGATCAGGTAGCATATAGCAAACATCCAATGTGGTGTCACCCATATTGGTCTGCTTTTTAGCCCTTTCCCATAAGCTCTCTGATGGCTTATCATCCATCCTTAGCCAGAGCTCCACACACTTCTGCTGCTCCTGTCATATAAAGGGCAGCCTATCCACCCTAAAGAGCCTATATCCTTCCATCACAGCTCTCTGGTCACGCAAGGCATCTCACTATATTTGCAACAGCACACAGATCTCTTATTCTTTGTGTTTATTGTCCAGGCTGCCTATGTTTGTCTACAAGCATTTCAGAGAGACACCCTGGCATGCTGATTTCCCAGTAAAGGGTCTCAGAAGTTTCCCATCAATGGTGCCTTGCATGCACCTCCTTGTATATATGGAAGTGTTTGGGGTGATCTCACTCAAGCTCTGTTTTGTTGATTTTGTTCCCTTTCATACATATCATCCCAGACTCTTTGCTTGTCAACCCTCTTCATGACTCTCTCCCAGGACTGCTGATAACTCCCTCCCTGTCATTCTTAGTTTAAAGTTCTTACCAGTTCAACAAAACAAATGTTTTGATCACTTACAAGGGCATTCACTTCTGTCACACTGATAAAATCTCAAGTGTTGAGTTCTGCATTCTTAATGTTCGTTTTTGTTGGTTTTTTTTTGTTTGTTTGTTTGTTTTTGTTTTTGTTTTTGTTTTTTTTCTGGCTGTATACTAATTCACAAAACACTTAAAAATTGAAAGTTCTGTATACAACTAAAAAAAGTAAAAATGAAGAATCATTGATGTTTGTTTACATAGAAGGCAGAGTGCTGGGAAAGGAGGAAAAACTTTCAACTGCAGTTCTGCCTTTGTAGCAGAGCTATGTTAAAAAGTTTTGGCGCAGTTGCACAAAACCTCCTATTGCATTATTCAGTCTCATTCTGTTTTATGTTGTTTGGATACTCAGGACTGTTTTCCTCCAATAAAGCAATGTCTCATTGTTATAGCATTTCTGCAGTGATCCTACAGGGTGCAAGGAATAGGACTTCTGAAAGCTGGCCTAAGAGATGCTTAGGAATTCATTCTACCCTTACTTCTTGTTCACACTGGTAACTCCAGTCAGTTGTTAGTCTCAGGATTTGGTGCAAATTTTAGTTTCTCTCTTTCTTTGGAAATATCCTTACTCTATCAAAAGTCAATCTCCCCCCCCAAAATAGGTAAATATAATTCATATGATGATAATGAATATTCCGATGTATGAGTTCATTGTGTTTACAGAAAATATCTGATAATGCAAACAAGAAATTGAATCCTAAAATTCTAGACTGTAGAAATTTCTCTTTTTATTCAGATTTTGATTTGGATGAGAGACTTTGCTTCAAAGTTCAAAGTCTTTTTGCCAATTGTTTAGAGAACCTCACCTACGAGGACTCATAGGTTTGAAGGATCCGAGCTTGGTCTTAATTTGTCAAGGAGAGGGCTAAGGAGCAGTCTAATGGCAGCAAACAGCTATTTAAGGAAGTGTTATAAAAATAATAGATCTGAACAGAGTAATAAGGGACAGTGGCCATGTTAGTGCCTAGAAGGCTAGCCTGTACAAAATGTTAATTCGCAGCTAGGTGATACAGTACTGGAATGGGCTTCCCATGGGGCTGTGGAACTTCTGTGCTTGGGTCTGTCATGGCTTTGCCAAGTCTTTAAAACCTCCAGCCTCGTGTTTTTCATAGGCTGGCCTCAAGCAGCTTGTCCTGGATGACTTCCAGTGGTCCTTTCCAGCCAATGTTTCTATGATTCTGTGTGTATATCTGTGAGTTTCTGCTTTATGTCTTCTAGATTTTTTGCCATGTGTAAGGCCAGAATGTCAAAGTTATTTAGAAGCCTAACTTCTGTTGAACTCAGTGGGTGGTGTGGAGTCTTGAACATGGTAGAGGATGTTGATGAATACATTTCCAAGACATTCTTTTCTTAATCACAATTACGTTAATTTAAAGTCCATATACTGACTGTTTAACATCAAACTAGTGAGGAAGGGGAGAACCTGATAGTGTCGCTCAGCAGGAAATGATCATAGAAAAGTACTGTGGAGTCAACTCTAAGAAAGCACTAATGTGGAAAAGGTATGAAGAGACGACAGGAAATTAGTCATGGCTGGTGTCTTGTTATTCTTTCTGGTTAAATAAAATGGAAGGTAATGATGAGAGATTACTGAGGTGACTGCACAGCCTGCAGCAATTTCACTTGGATGAGATTTGGAGAGGAATAACTTCTTGTTCTTCCTCTAAACATGGAGGAAAAAAAAAAAAAAAAAAGAAAAAAAAAAAAAAGCACTGTTTCCCTTGGGCAAAAAAGGAAGCAGTACAAGGAGGGGTGGTTTGAGAAAACAAGAAAACTGCCTTTCCAGGATCTCAAAAAACATATATTGCTATAGAGCTTGGAAGGGAGCTTGTCAGTTCAGGCTTGAACTTCTCCAGAACGGGAGTACAGGTCAAAGTTGATAGCTCACAATAGACTAAATGTCCATTGAAGGGGACTGGGTGTGTAGAAAACTGGACAGTCAAAGCCAGATAACTTTAGGTAAATCAATTATGTAGTTGGGACAGAAGTAGCCAACACCTGGAGCTCCAGATACAGAAGCCTAAGGACTGAACAAATAGTTTAAATCTTTAAGCAATGAGATTTTTTTTCTTGGTTGGGAAATTTCCCATAACCTTTAAAATGAAGACTGTACCCAAAACACCTGATATTCAGCAGGATGGTGAAATACCGCAAAACTAAGCCTCTCAAAATTTATTTTGTAGTTGTGTGTGTATACATAAACATCAATACTTCACAATCATATGCTCCTCTTAGTAGACTGGCAAAATGTTCTTTGGAGAGCCAATTTTAAAAGATTTATCTTGTCATTTTTAAATGGCCTCTATTTACTGTGGAATCCAATGGCATGTCCAGGCTTGAGTTTTCATCAGTGTCTTCAGGGATTAGTGTAGTGTGTGTGGAACAAGTTACTCACCATAAATATTAACACTGTATATTTTTATAAAAAACATTTGTGAATGGCACAAAAGTTTATACTCAGTCAAGCTTCAGTGAGATTCTAGGTAAGGGCAACACAGCTGAAAGTGAGATAGAGTATTTTTAAATGTTTTTATTTGCTAAGATATAACTCATTTTTACAGGCAATGAGCCCACTATATATTTTTAATAATGGGAAAATATATTTGTTGTAAAACAATAGTTGTAGGTTTGCAATTAAAGAGTCATATATATGGATGGGAACCTCATGCCATTTGAAGTGTATCCCAAGGTCAGATTTATGTTCATGCTGAACAATGCAAAACAATCTGAGCTGAAATAAAGAAACTTCATTAAGTACATGGCTATTTTTCTTTTCTTGGCAGAAGATACAAGTACCAGTTGTTCAAAAACTGGGGTCAAAACAAGAAATTTAATCCCTAGAGAACAAATTTACTGCACTTGGTTCCCAGGAAAGTTTTGTCAGGTTTCCTACTCTGACCACTAGCAGCATTGTCAAAACTGCTGAATTAAAAGTAGTTTCTTGTATACAGATTTCAAAGGGATTATACGTGATAGTTTATGTGTACACTTCCTTGACAATCCAAGGAGAAAATTTACTAGGCAAATAATATTTTCTAACAAATTATTTTCCTATTTCTCTTTTTCTAATTGTGATCAGATTATACAGATTTCAGGTGCTAAACTAACAGTTTCCAAAAGTTAATTAGCTTGAAGTGAAAACAAGTAGCTTTAAGGAATTTGATAAATGTGGGTTACATTTCATCACACTGTGTGAGAGAGCTCAGAAATTAGTAGAGTCTGATTTTTATTGCTATTGGTTACATTCTATTTATATTATGAAATTCCTGTCATATTGACATGAACCAATTTCTATTCTCCTTGTGCTTTAATGCTTTCAAAGAATCACAAGACTGGTTAAAGGAAAAAGAAGGAAGCTGGCCTGCTACCTGCAACTGGAAATGTCAATTTGCCTCAAATTTGATGTTTTTAAAGCAGATCATATGTAAGACAGTGTGTCTGATTAATAATAGACTAAATTATAATTTTAATTATAATATATATATATTATATATACTATATATATATAATATATATAGTATAATATATAATAATAATATGTAATATATAATAATTATATAATGTATATATATAATGTATATATATATATTTTAACTACAAAAAGCGATGATTATATTTTTCTTTTAAAATCAGTTTTGGGAACGCTATATGGCATGTTTCTGTAGCAAAGTTAAATCAACCAAGTGTACAAGCCAACAGAACAAGCTTTTTGTTTTAAGCCTACATTTGGCTGACAAGATAGCATTTTTGTTTTTGGAAGCCATGTAATCATTGCATTTTCTAAGACAGGCAGGGTATTATAATTGCAATGGAACATCAACATGCTTGAGAATAATACACAGTTCAAACTGTTCATAATTCGGAATACTTTTTTAATATCCCTGACTAATTTGTCCTTTGCTATGTTACTAGAATGACAGGACTTTTGTGTCTGTTAATGTAATTTTGGATTTTATCTTTTTTTTTTTTTTTTTAATCATATACTTAATTAGTAATATACATGAATATAATAATAATAGTAGTAACTGTAAATTGCTTCCCAGAGGAAATGGGAAGTTGTTTTCTCAGTGTTTCTTAGTGGAACAAGAGCTCAGATAATGGAGAAATAGATATCACATGATACATAATATAAACCCAAACCAAGGCTTCTCAGCTAAACGTGAATAGCAAGCAGGTTGTGTTTTACAAAAAAACAGCTTTGTCAAAAAAAAAGGCTAATACCTTTCTTAATGCTGTTTTTGCTCTCTTTGTTGTTTTGGGGAAATCATGAGTTCAGCTGTAAAAGCTTTAGTCTGTCTAAACTTGCTGCAAGTGTACTGTACTGCAAAGAACTGCATTACAAGTTTTCAGTCATGCAGAAGAAAAAGAAAAAAAAATCCAGTAAATATCTGTTTCAAGGTCAGCTTGCGTTCATCAGTGAAACTAGAGAGCCAGACACACAATAATGCTAAAGCCATTCAATATCACTAAAAGCCTTGGACTGTTAACTTGAGAGTCCTGGAGGTATCAAAAGCTCTAACTCCAGATCTTCACAATTACTCTCATCTTGCATCTAGCCCAGTAGGCATATTGGAGTCCTGTTGTGATATCTATACATACATACATTTAAATACACATATAAATATATCATGTAATTATTTGTTTATTTATTTATTCCTGTTAAAAGTTGAGTATGGGCCACATGGCCTGCTGGTTGGGCAGGCTCAGACCATTAAATTATCACAGTGCTGTACAGCCAAATACCTATCTCATGCCCAGTCTCCCTCTATTTCACAAGGAATTTATTCTGCTATTCCACTATCCCTTCTGGATGTAGCACAGCCCAGTAGTTGACCTTAACATGTCAGCTGGGCAGAGCTTCCAGCAATACCCCACTCTCTGCAGTTACTTATTTTCACATCCCACTCGGTTGGAGCATTCACCAAAAGGCATATAGAGTGAGCATGACCCTACTGCCAGCAGTTAGCAAGTCATGTGGGAGGTGATGAAACTACAGATGGGATACAACTTGAAATCTGTATCTTTTACAGTCTTCTTTTAATGTGAGAAGTGCTGTTTAGTGATCTAAAAGTAAGATCTGTGAAAGCACCATTAGTATTATACCTGTTGTAGGCTAGTTGTTTTAGGGACCTTGAGGAATTGGGAGGAAGCTCTGTGTAGGAACCTGAAGCTCCCTGTAAGTGTACTGCCTCAAAAAATACAGAGGCTCTTGAAAGGAAGCTAATGGATGGTCACTGTTTTCTGTTTTGTTTTGTTGATGGTTTTTTTTTTTTTTTTTTGCGTGTGTGTTTTTGTTGTTTCCTTTTTTTTTTTTTTTTTTTTTTGCTTTTTTTTCAGTTTTGTTTGTTTTGCTTGTTTTTATTTTGTTTTATTTTGTTGTTGTTCTGGGACTGTTTGAGCATAGGAGTTGTAAACTCTTCTCTGGGGTGAAGTCACCCTCAGAAAGTCACTTAAGTTTAAAGCAGACTGTTCTGGAAAATAGTAATCCTCTGCATAGAATGTGATGCTACAGCCATTTCATGGTGCTTTCTAAGGACCTACTTCCATGTAGGAGGCATGGACAAAGAAAGAGTGGGAGAGGGGAGATAGAAATAACCCAAGGAACTCCTATGGGAGATCCCTGCATTTGGGGCTGTCAGTGCCCAATTCTGATAAATGGTTCAAATTCTTACTTTATCTGTAGCCAGAACTGCATTTGTAAGAGAATGTTGCTACCTCAGGTCATCTTTCCACTTGATTGCTATTTTGTCTGTGTTCTCAAGTGAACAGTGAGGTTTCTTGTGTGTATTTTTGTTTTTAAACTATATCTGTCATGCCAAGGTTAAAAAGCTGTAGGTAAATAAACATGCAGCTGTATTAGAACAGCTAGTCTAGAAGAAGGTTGATTTATATGTTCTGAGTTATAAAATACTGGAAGTTCTCAAGCAAAGATCAAGGCAATGATAAGCACAGTTTCACTTACGTTGCATAAAAATAAAGATATTGAAATTAATGTAAAGAATATGAATTTTCTTACTAGTTTGTTAACAATCAACATTTCATCAAATCTCCTGAGTCAAGCCTATCCCAAATGTAGAGAAGCCATAAGCTCTAGAACTGCAGGCATTATAAACTGGTACAATACATTTATTGGACAATTTACTCTATTTCAGATTGATTTCTCAAAATTTATCAAAAAAAAAAAAAGAGAGAAAAAGAAGCTCTAAAACACGGTGTATTTTGTGAAAGTAATTGTAAATTTTATAGATAAATTTATCTTTCATTGACATTAGGGAATCCTTCACTGACATGACACTTCCCTAGAGTATAGCTGGAATTTGTGTAACATTTTTTTCACTTTTAAGCAAGCAGTTCAGCAAAGATTCATGACTCTAGTAATACCCTTTCATAGCAGAGGTGTAAGGCAGAGAATAATACACTAGTCAGGAATATTTCCATTTTGAAAGTAGTGCACAACATTTTCTTGCCTTGCCTTGCCTTGCCTTGCCTTCCCCTCCTCCCCTTCTCTTCTCAATAGTTTTCTGTTTGTTTGTTTGTTTTTTGTTCAGGAGGAAACTCGAATATTTCAACTTGTGCCTATTGCCTTTTGCCTTGTCACTAGGCACCACTGGAAAGAACCCAAAACTAGACACAAAGCTCTAGAGTTGGCCCTACAGAGAGGACAGATCACATCCTTCAAGCTCCAAATGTGTTGCTGGCTCATGCTCAACTTGGCATCCACCAGGATCTCCAGATCCTTTTCTGCAAAGCTGCTTTCCAGACCATCAGCTGCCACTATATTCTGCTAAATTGGGTACTGGTGTAGGACTTTGCACCTTCACTAGTTGAAATTAATCAGTTTCCTGTCAAGCCATTTCTCCAGCCTGTTGAAGCCCCTCTTGATTGCACCACACCCCTCTGGTGTATCAGATGCTTTTCTCTATTTTCTGTTATCAGCTACAAAATAAAGTTGAAAACATGCGGATTGGTTTCATAGCTGTATTCAAGATGCTTCGTAGATTTTCATGCAGTTGCCTGGAGCTGTGCCATTCTTTTTGTAGTACTTCTTTAATTGCCCTCTTCTTGAAGTTTGTAGTAAATATGCCTTGCATTTCCTTGTGTACAAATTCTAAGACTACTAGGTTGTTTCTTTCCTGTGCTATATTTAAATTGATTAGAGATAAGTTTGTTTGTTTGTTTCTAGAGGAGAATTAAGTGGAAATGTAATTTTAAAATAATGTTTGAAAACATCCAGAAAGCAGACTAAGCAAACAAGGCCTGTGGTGGTCACCCTCTCTCGTCACACAAAGGACAAAAACGTGACAAACATACATGTTTGTTCTTTAATTTCTCTGGGAGAAGATTACTGTCATGTTATACTGACAAAAGACATCTGGAGCAATAGTACTTCACAACATGACAGATACAGATAAAGTATTTAACAGTTTACTGGAAAATTTGTTTATTCTTCTCATATAAACAATGGCCTTATTAAAGTTTTTATAACTGCCAAATATCTTACAGTTAAAGCAGCTGAATTTCCACACTTTTTCTATAACGAAGTATCAGGCATAAATCCAATTTTTAAAAAATGGATGACATAACCATTAATTACTTTCCTATCTGTAATAGCCACCCTAGCTTTGTGATTTGCCCACACTAAGACTATTTTATTACCAATATGATAACATTCATTGCCATTAGGATGTGATGATTAATTCACCTACCTCATGCCTCCAAATCTCCATAGCTGGCAAATTTCTCTTTAAACACGTACCTTTGGGGATGAAACAAACAACCAAATTAAACCAAACCAAGACAAAACAAAAATTGCCTAAAATAGAAGAGGTAGGACTAGACTGAGTGGTTTTTAAGCTACTGTGTGATCTATCAGACTATGTCACTTCTTACCTATAAGTGGCATGGCAGCTCGGCTCTGTGATATTCTCACCAAGGTCTTTCTCAACAGTTCATCATTTTCTTCCTGTTCAGATCATCTTTCTGTCATGTTGATTTACTCTGCTTATGCTCTCACAGTTATCTAGAAAGCTAATTTATTTTCATCTCCTCTGAATTGTAAAACATTGCCTTTGCTACCAATTAATTTTTCTTTTTATCTTCTCATCAAAATGTTGAATAATTTAGGTAACTGTTGGGTTGAAATGCATCTTTGAAGTGTAGCATTAGAGTCACCTCTTTGCCCTGTCTTACTGTAAGGCATTTGTATGGAAGACAGTCCATATGGTATTTTGTGGTGATGACTGCTGGAGAACAGAGAGGGTCTTGTGGGAGACATGGCAATTGGTGGCCATCTCGGTCATAATGACCATGAAGTGGTTGAGTTTAGAATTTATGGTGGCAGAAGGAAAACTGCCACCAAAACTTCAGGCCTGGATATGGCGAAAGCAGTCTTCAGGCTGCTCAGGGAATTAGTCAGCAAGGTCCCCTGGGAAGCTGCTTTTGAAGGCATTGGCGTTCATCAGTGCCAGTCAATCTTTACGCACTGCCTCCTAAAAGCATAAGATAAGCATAAGAATAAGCATAAAGAAATTCCAAAATATCGGAAGTCAGGCAGGTGGGGTAGCAGGCCGGCCTGGCTGACCAGTGATCTTCTACTGAAGCTTAGGTGAAAAAAGAAACTGTACGGCTGCTGGAAGGAAGGTCAGGTGACGAGGAAGGAATACAGGGATGCTGTTCGTGTTTGTAGGGAGAAAATTCCTGTGGCCAAAGCCCAACTAGAGTTGAAGCTGGCCATGTTTGTGAGAGAAAAAAAAAAAAAAAAAAGAAAAGAAAAAAAAGAAAAAAAAAAGAAAAAAAAAAGGTTTAGGTATGTGAACAGAAAAAGGAGAACCAAAGAAAACATAGGTCTGCTGCTTGATGGGGAAGGTCTCCTCACAGACAATGATATAGGCAAAGCAGAGACGTTTAATGCTTTCTTCAACTCTGTCTTCAACACTGATGGTGGGCTTTGGGACCCATTGTGCCCTGAGCTGGAGGACCATGATGGTGGGAATGACAAACTCCCAACAGACCCTGAATGTGTGAGGGATTTACTGCTCCACCTGGATCCATACAAGTCCATGTGTCCAGATGGGATTCATCCCAGGATTCTTAAAGAGCTGGCTGACATCATCACGGAACCTCTCTCAATTATTTTTCAATGATCTTGGGAATCTGGAGAGGTCCCAGTAGACAGGAAGCTGGCAAATGTTGTGCCAATTTTCAAGAAGGGCAAGAAAGAAGACCCTAGCAATTATAGGCCTGTCAGTCTCATGTCAGTGCCTGGTAAAATTATGGAGAAGATGATCCTTGAAGTTACTGAAGTGCATCTGAGGGACAATGAGGTCACTGGTCCCAGCCAACATGGGTTCGTGAGGGGTAGGTTCTGCCTAAAAAATTTGATATTCCTTTTATGGTTGATCAAGGGAAACCACCAGATGTGATCTTTTTGGACTTCAGCAAAGCTTTTGACACGGTTTCCTGTAGGACTGTACTGGACAAAATGTCCAGCATACAACTTAACAAAAACATCGTACAATGGGTGCGTAATTGGCTGACAGGCAGGGCTCAAAGGGTTGTGGTAAATGGTGCCACATTTGGCTGGTGGATGGTCACTAGTGGGATCCCTCAAGGCTTCATTTTAGGGCCAGTCCTCTTCAACGTTTTTATAAATGATTTGGATGTAGGACTAGAAGGTGTTCTGAGCAAATTTGCCAGCAACACCAAACTTGGAGGAGCTGTGGACTCAGATGAGGGTAGACAGGCCTTGCAGAGAGATCTGGACAGATTGGAGAGCTGTGCAATCACCAACCACATGAAGTTTAACAAAAGCAAGTGTCGGGTCCTGCACCTGGGACGGGGCAACCCTGGCTATACATACAGAATGGGAGATGAGACGCTAGAGCAGCCCCATCGAGAGGGACCTGAGGTTTGTGGTTGACAGCAAGTTGAATATGAGCCAGCAGTGTGCCCTGGCAGCCAGGAGGGCCAACTGTATCCTGGGATGCATCAAACACAACATTGCTAGTTGGTCGAGGGAAGTGATTGTCGCACTCTACTCTGTGTTGGTGTGGCCTCACCTAGAGTACTGTGTGCAGTTCTGGGCATCACAGTACAAAAAGGACATTAAACTGTTGAAGAATGTCCAGAGGAGGAAAACGAAGATGGTGAAGAGCCTAGAGGGGAAGATGTATGAGGAGCAGCTGAGGTCACTGGGCTTGTTCACCCTGGAGAAGAGGAGGCTGAGGGGGGGCCTCATCCTTCCTAGGGGGAGTGGAGAGGCAGGTGACCTATTCTCTGTAAACACCAGTGATAGGACCCGCAGGAATGGTGTTAAGTTGAGGCAGGGGAAGTTTATGCTGGACATCAGGAAGAGGTTCTTCACTGAGAGGGTGGTTGCACACTGGAACAGGCTCCTCAGTGAACTAGTCACTGCACCAAGCCTGTCCGAATTTAGGAAGCAATTGTACTGTGCACTTAGTCACATGGTCTAACCTTTTGGGTAGACCTGTGTGGTGTCAGGAGTTGGATTTGATGATTCTTAAGGGTCCCTTCCAACTCAGGATATTCTACAGCAATGTAAGCCAAAAATAAATGAAAACACATTTGTTTTTCCAAACCCTAAATAAGGATCAGGATACTTATGCATCTGTGGCTGGTTGTATAGAAATGAAAGAGAAGCTACAGAAGAAAGCAGAGAATTTCTCCAATATTTTAGGAAGGGATAATCCATAAGTAAAGATAAAATCACAGTGGATCAGAGATATTTTCTTAGTTAGCATATGGTAATGAATGTAGTATGGTATGTCACTACAGACTTCAGCTGAAATAAAAATATGTGCTGGAATGGGGTACAGTTCATCATGCTATTCAGCATGTGCTAGAGGGAAGAAAAAAAATCACTTATTTTTGGAATAAAGTATGTTGGTTTTCTTTTATGGTAATTTTGTCAGGTTTGGTTTTGTTTTGGTTTAGTTGTTTGTTTTAATCTGTAGATGCCGAATCTCAAAAATCCCCAAGACTTCTTATCTCTGGCAGCCTGAAGCAATTTCAAAACAAAATGTGTAATTTGTGCACTCCTTTTAAATTTTAATTTCCATTTCAAAGTTGTAGTTAACTGACTAAATCTCAGGCACCTATGGAACAATATTTCCTTCAGTAGTCCTAGCAAAAAGCCTTACCAGAAATATTTTAAAGGTATCTTGAACATATTTGCAGAAGGCTCTCTTTTTTATGAGGTACATGTAGTCTTGAAATAATATCACAGAAAAGTTATGTGGTGTTACATAGCCATAGGCTACTATTTGTTATTCTTGTATTTTATTGAGACAACTTGCCATAAATTAATTATGACTTTTGTAGTAGAAGTGTAAATGATTTTGATATAACATAGACATCTATCTATCTATATCTATATCTATCTATCTATATATGCATATTTATTTATTTATTTTTGGTTTCTGTATACATTGCTGCACTTATGTTTGCAGCACCTAACCCCAACCAAATAAAGTGTTTTTGTGGGCCTTCTGTACTCTAAGAAAGATGACATTGACTTCTCAATCTGTGGTTTAAAAGAATGGTTTCTGTCAATCTCCAACAAGTAAACAAACGAACAAAAAAATGTTTTTATGCAGCAGGTATACTCTATAACTGGTATATAAATCATATTTATTGTACACATCACTGAATTACTTATGCAGAAGAAATTACATGTTTTCAATATGATTTCAGAATACTTCATTCCAAAAGTGTTATTTTTAATGTATCCCAGCCTGTGAACTTTTAATGTACAGAAGAAGATACTTCTACAAATGGCCCTTTGGAGTTGAACCTAAGGTTCATCCAAGGTTCATATGCTTCATTACCACCAGGCAGGAAATGAGCAAGTTAGACTTTAGACCAATATTGCTCTGCAAATAGCAAGAGAATTTGCTGACTAACATCTGATGTCTGATTCATCACTTATAATTAATATTGTTGTTATTCCAGACAGCTAGAAGCATTGTAAACACCAGCAGTAAACATTTCAGTTATGTATTAGATAGCCAAGATTGGGTATTGAGGCATGGGCAGAGCTATGTAAAGAGAAAAGACTGTGCAGATACAAACAAACAAACAGTAAACCCCAAAGATTTTAGAAATAGCATAATAGTAACCATTACATAGTTACCTGTTACTTAATTTACATATGACATCTGATCAGGAAAGAATCTTCATTTTGTGTTCTGTAGAAAAGGAAATATTCCCATGATTTCTGTGTGAAGAAATTTACATTTTCAGGTATTCTGCTTACTAATAAGATTTAGCTATTGAATCTTCTAACCAAGATGACATTACAGACCCTGCTAGATATTCAGAAACAAAAATCTTAAGGAACTTTTAGCAAGCAAGAGATGCCTGGCATCATATGAGAACATCCTGGCTTCTTATGAGAACAGCCTGACCTAGCTGTTGTCCTGCAAAATGGTTCATCTGACCTGCACTGTTACAAAGCTATCTACACAGTTACGTGCAATAATTTTGTGTAGTAAATCAATGTTTCTGTAAGAATCCAAATGAATTCATGAACAGTGCTTGGTGGAGTATAAATATTTGCAATCTATCAAATAAAAACAGGAAAGAATGTATTAATTACTTATTCCTATGGTTTGTTTTTTTTTTTTTTTTTTTGTTTTGTTTTGTTTTTTTTTGCTTAAAATATTTGATAAGTACTGCTAGCTTGATAAAAATATCTGAACTTATTAATCTAAAATTAGTTCAGAGGTGACATTATTTTTTTTTTCCATCTTTTTAAGGTAACTTGCTCTTTTCCATGCTCCACCATAATTTGCTAATGACTGTTCTGACATTCAGGATGAGCTTAATGTTCAATACGGCCTCCTAGTTGTGCATGAGTTGCTGGAAATCAGTGGGATGATGGGTAGGTGAAAGGAACTGACACAGTACCCTTATCCATGGAAAAGTTATTAACATTTTTATGATCTGGAATACTGAACCAGAGTAAAGCATGAGATGAGGAGGGGGTGTCACCCTCTATATGAGCAACTGGAGTGCATGGAGCTCTGCCTGGGGATGGATGAGGAGCTGACGGAGAGCTTATTGGTCAGGATTAAAGTGAGGGCAGTGACAGGGGACATGAGAGTGGGGGTCTGCTCCAGGCCACCTGATCAGAAAGACCAAATAGATTTGGCCCTCTACAGACAAATAGAAGCAGCCTCATGTTAAGAAGTCCTGATCCTCGTGAGGCACTTCAACCATACTGATATTTTTGGAGGGACAGCAGGGCACAGTTTCCTGAAATGCATTAATGATAACTTCCTTATATACGTGATACAGAAACAAATAAGAGATGATGTGCTGGACCATGTTGTCACAAACAAGGAGGGGCTGAAGGGGAATGTGAAACTCAAGGGCAGCCTTGAGCCTTTAGGATCCTGAGGGCAGTGAGGAAGTAGCACAGCAAGCTCACTACCCTGGACTACAGGAGAGCAGACTTTGTCCTCTTCACAGACCTGCCATGGTCACAGCCATCACTTACAGTGCCATGGTACAAAGTCCTGGAGGGAAGAAGAGTCTAAGAAAGCTCATTAATATTCAAGGATCACCTCCTCCAAACTTAAGAGTAATGTATTCCAGCAAAGAAGAAGTCAGGCAAAAATGTCGAGACCAGCATGGATGAACAAGTAATACTTGGACAATAATAAAATATCAATATCATCAATAATAAAAGGAAGACTAGGGAAACTATGGGCTATCAATGGAAGGAAACATGACACCTGCTTACCTGCAATATAGAGGAGGCTGTGGTAGTCAGTGACTTTTTTTTTGCATCAATCTTCACCAGCAAGAACATTAGTCTCATAGGCCAAGTCCCAGAATGCAAAGGCAGGGACTGGAAGAATGAAGAACCTCCCATTGTAGGAGAAAAGTTTCGGGATCAGTGACAGAACTTGGCACCAGTGAAGGTACTTAAAGGTTCACAAGACTATGGCACCTGAGGAGATGCATCTGAGGGTCCTGAGAGAAATGGTGGATGCACCTGCTAAGCTGCTATGCATTATATTTGAGAGGTCATGGCAGTCCAGTGAAGTTCTCTTTGACTGGAAGAGGAGAATCATAACCCACATTTTTAAAAAGGAAAAAAAAAAAAAAAAAGGAAGACCCAAGAAAATACAGGCTGGGCAATCTCACCTCTGTGCCTCACAAAATCATGAAGCAGATCCTTCTGGAAACTCTGCTAAGGCACATACAAAATAAGACGGTGAATGGTGGCAACCAACATGGCTTCACTGAGGACAGATCGTGCCTGACAAATCTGGTGGCTTTCTATGACAGGGCTACACCATTGGTGGGTAGGGAAAGAGAAACTGATGTCATCTGCCTGGACTCGCGCAAAGTATTTTTCATTGTCAAAAAGGATTTAACAGAAGGACCACTCAGTGGGTAAGGAATTGTCTGGATGGTCACACTCAAAGAGCCATTGTGGTCAATGTCCAAATGGAGATCAGTAACAAGTGGCGTTCCTCAGGGGTCAGTATTGGGAAAGGCAGTGTTTAACTTCTTTGTTGGTGACATGGAGGGTGGGACCGAGTGCACCCTCAGCAAGTTTGCCAATGACACCAAACTGTGTGGTGCAGTTGACACACTGGAGGGAAGGGATGCCATGCATAGGGACTCTGACACACATGAGAGATGGCCTTGTGCAAACCTCCATGAAGTTCAACAAGGCCAAGTGCAAGGTCCGAAGCATGGAAACAGACTGAGTGTCTGTGGATTGAGAGCAGCCCTGAGGAGAAGGACCTGACTATGTTCGTTGATGAGAAACTCAACATGAGCTGGCAATATGCACTTGCAGCCAGAAAGCCAACCGTGTCCAGGGCTGCATCAAAAAGAACATGGCCAACAGGTCAAGGGAGGTGATTCTCCTCTCTGCTCTCATGAGACCCCACCCAGAGTTCAGCTCTGGGATTCCCAGAACAAGGACATAGAAGTATTATAATGAGTCCAGAGGAGGGCCAAAAAGATCAGAGGACTGGAGAACTTCTCCTGTGAGGACAGGCTGAGGGAGTTGTTGTTCAGCCTGGAGAAGAGAAGGCTCTGGAGAGACCTCATTGCAATTTTCCAGTACCTAAAGGGGGCCTACAAGAAAGCAGGAGAATGACTCTGTCAGGGAGTGGAGTGATAGGACAAGGAGTAATGGTTTTAAACTGAAAGAAGGTGGATTTAGGTTAGATATTACGAGGAAATTCTTTACTCTGAGGGTGGTGAGGCACTGGAACAGGTTGCCCATAGAAGCTGTGGATGCCCCATCCCTGGAAGTGTTCAAGGCCAGGTTGGATGGACAGCAACCTGACCTAGTAGAAAGTGTTTCTGCCTGTGGCAGAGGGTGGGGAGGGGTGTTTGGGAGGTATGGATTGAGGGTGAAATTATGTGATCTTTGAGGTCCTTTCCAATCCAAACCATTCTATGATTCTATGATTTATACCAATGAGTGCTTTATATGAGTTAACTGTAATCTAGTTTGAAAAGAGATGGTTTGCTATCTGATATATCAGATATCATCAAAATGCTCAGAAAGTTCTGCACTTTATCTTAAAAAAAAAATAAAAATAAAAATAAACAAAAATAAACACTTTAATAATAAATAATTGTTAGTGTAAATTAATAAATTTTTGCTGCTTGAACATAAATTTGGGGGCTCTTAAATCTATTGAATACAAAAATCCAATAACTGTAAATTGAGTTGACATTTACTACTACTACTACTAACAATAAACAAAAAGAATTTCCCATATGCACAGTAGTGGTGAACCTTTTATCTCAAGGGAAGCCATACTGAGGTCAGTGGATATATTTACATGCATTGATTAGTGTGGTGTAACCTAGAGAAGCAGGGTCTAAGAGAATATGTGAAAAAGCTAATTTCCTAAATTAATATAAATAATCCCTCATAATCTGAAATATTTTGAGGATAATTTAAGAATATTTAAGAAATCTACTTTTCCATTCCTTGGGGCATGTTTCCAGTATACATAATTTCCTTAGTTAGCAAAAGTTTTATGTAACTAACTGAAAGACAGAATACTTTAGGAACATATTTTTCCTACACAAACTCTAGAAAATGTTTTGATTTCTGGTATTTATTATTAACTATAAAATACATACATGAAAGTGACGAAAGCAAATGATACTGAACAAGAAGTACGCTATTTGTTATTTTATTTCTGTTCTATTCATTATCAAATACAAATACACGTTTTCACAGAATTTCACAGAATCACAGAATTTCTAGGTTGGAAGAGACCTCAAGATCATCGAGTCCAACCTCTAACCTAACACTAACAGTCCCCACTAAACCATATCCCTAAGCTCTACATCTAAACGTCTTTTGAAGACTTCCAGGGATGGTGACTCCACCACCTCCCTGGGCAGCCTGTTCCAATGCCTCACAACCCTTTCAGTAAAGAAGCTCTTCCTAACATCTAACCTAAAACTCCCCTGGTGCAACTTTAGCCCATTCCCCCTCGTCCTGTCACCAGGCACGTGGGAGAACAGGCCAACCCCCACCTCTCTACAGCCTCCTTTAAGGTATCTGTAGAGAGCAAAGCAAGAAGCAAGTTTTGAAGCAAGAAGGAACTTCAAAACACTGAAAAAATTCATTTTGCCAGAAGCCTTATGTTTTAGCCAGTTAAAGGCTTACTGTGACTGGCAGTAACACTTTATCACTTCTTTCATCAGTCTGACAGCACTCCTGGAAGCAGTGTGTGTTCTGCGAACAGCCTAAGAAAAACAAAGAAATAGATCAAAGCACTCAAACCTGCTTAGAAAAGTGAGCAATCACCATTTGCAGAGGAATTACAAAGCTGGTTTATACTTAAAATAAGCATACTTAATAGGAAAGAGTGATTGTAATCAACATGATAATTCAAAGGAGGAATGGAAGAAGTTTGTTGTATCCCAGGCCCCTTATAATTAAAATCCTCTCCTCTGTAAATTTCAAGATTTGCATTGCGTTGGTGTCAGCAAATCCTGCAACCATCACCATTGACAGGCAGATGGTGGCAAGTCTTGAAAGAATGGAAACTGGTCCTGTATATGTGACACATTTAGACAATGTTAAAAATCTGTAGCTGCACTTCAGATATCCTAATATTTTGTAGAGATTTGTCTTAATTATACTGACCTCTTAGGAATGTTAATACTTCTCACACTCAGAAGGGAGGCTGCTGTATTTGACCCTTTGAAAGCTGTCTATATTGGTCCTTTAATGCTTGTGCCACATATGCAGTACCTGAAGCTTAAGTGCTTAATACTTGGCATGTCCTTTTTCTAGATGTCTTCAGGGTATGTGGCAATCCATACACTTCTGGTACTTTAACTGTTTAGTCGACACCTCCAGAGTCCTCTCTCTGGCCCCTAAAAAGGCTTGTCATTTGTTAACTTTAGAGAATGTATCAACTAATTTTTTTTTTGCTATTCAAGAGATTTCTTGCATGGTTTCCCTTGCCACTGCTCTTTCCAGGGGCTGAAAGAAGGAGAAAGCAACTTTGGAGAATGAGGACTTGTAGAGTCATACCTCAGCTGGGTGGCCCCTTGTAACTATGGGGGGGTTTCTGTAGGCCAGAGTTGATTCCGGTGGCAGCATAAGGAGAAAAAAAAAAAAAAATCAGAAATTTATCTTCTATGCTTAGTGAGGACATGACGATGTTGCAGCCAGTTTGTTCACTGAAGAGAGGAGGGCTGGTAGAATGGTCATATTAATAATTAAGTTATTAAAGTAGCCTGAAGGGTTAAGCAAACAAAGATGATGTATGTGCTCCCTCAAAATTCCTGTGAGTGAAGATATGAGACAAATAAATGACAGAAAGATGTGTCTGTCATTAGGGAAGTCTGTTCTCATTACCTGATGAGATTTTGGTAGAAGAGGCAACCACCTACATGCAGCTCTGGCACTCAGGGTGAGATCTTATCCATGTCTATAAATGCTTGAAGAGAGGGTGCAAAGATGACAAAGCCATGCTCTTTCCAGTGATGCCTGGTGCCAGGACAAAAGTCAATGAGCACAAACTGGAACACGAGATGTTCCATCTGAATATCAGGAAATAACAGCAATGGTGATGAATGAAAGGAGTCATGGTCCCTGGTTGTTTGTTGTTTTTTGTTTGTTTTTTTTTGTTTTTGAGGTGGTGGTTGGTTGGTTGGTTGGGTTTGGTTTGGTTTGGTTTGGTTTGGTTTGGTTTGGTTTGGTTTGGTTAGGAGTTGGACTCGATGATCCTTATGGGTCCCTTCCAACTTGGTATATTCTATGATTCTATTTTTGTTGTTGGTGGTGGAGGTTTTGTTTGTTTGTTTGTTTGTTTTGTTTTGTCTTGTTTTTTTAGCATGTCTGGATATTCCAAAATCTCCACAGAAGTTAGTTTATAGAATGGGGAAGGTTTTCTGCTGTTTCATGTATCCTGGAGGGAGAATCAAATGCACAGTAGGGTAAGACTTCTTCCTGATGCGTCTGTGAGGTCTGCAGCATGTCAGACCATGATAGGAACATCCTACCGTGTGAGCATAGCATAGACGAACAAAAATAACCAGCATTTTCATGCATAGTCTCCAGCCATCAGAACAGATGCTGGAGTGCAGGGTGGTACTCATTTCCCTCATGCATGTCCCCTGAGACAGACAGACAGACTTGTTTTATTGGGAGTATTGGGTTAGCACTGTATGACTTGTTATGAGCCTAAATTGTTGCTTGGAT
The DNA here is from genome assembly GCF_963932015.1 of Anas acuta. Taxonomy (NCBI): domain Eukaryota; kingdom Metazoa; phylum Chordata; class Aves; order Anseriformes; family Anatidae; genus Anas; species Anas acuta. The sequence goes on from NC_089017.1 coordinate 9,533,738, forward strand.
TTCATAAAACTGTCCATCCTGCTGTTAGAAGAGTATATTTTCTGACAACTATAATTATGAAATAAACAGGAAAGAAAAATATCACTGTGTTATTTCTCTTTTACCTAAGGCAGTGGGAAGAGTCAGGAACCTTTAGGTCCAGTATTTTGGACTATGTGAGAAAACTCTCCTCTGTCCAAGGAGCTAACAGCTGTGCTTCAGTCCAGTCACCTCGTGTCTTCCTCAATCTGCTCTCTGTATGCTCTTTTTTGGTCTTCATTATTCTGGAAGTAAGCTGGAGCATTTGGTCTTTATTAACTAGTCTTGCTCTATCTGTACCACAGACATCTGCCTGCAATTTGTCCTTCTTGAATGCTGCACCAGCTTTGGATTGCAACTTCACCAATTTTTTATTTAAAGGAGGAGATGTTGCTTAGAGGATTTTACTTAAAATGACTATAGTCCTGCAGTTTTCTGCTTATGCTGCTCAAGTGCTGTAGAAAAACTGTGCCTGTTTTGGCAGGTCTGTGATAGACAGAAAGGCTTATTTCCAGGGTCTGTTCTGGCTCTAGATTCAAGCTGACAGAACCAGGCATGCAGCAGAGCTCTGAATCTGTACACACAAATGAGTGAGTCTGTTTTGTAAATGATGATCATATCATGCTTAAGCAGCTCAGGAAGGTAAATGGAACAGTATGGGAAATGTCCAAAGAGTAGGTAGAAGTCAAAAGATCTATTCAAAATTTGACAGCTATGTCATTAATTAATTAACAACAGCATAAGTGCATAGCCAAACTGACAGGGAAAGAGCTAGAAGTAGCAGAAAATGTCTCACAGGACCCAGAAGGCATGGAAACACCAGGAAGCCAAAAGCAGAACTCATGCACACACTGAGGAACAGATTAGTTTTTAGCACCCCTAAGATGAGGAAGTTTAGCTGAAGAAGGAAAAGATTTATTTACAATATTACTTGAGTGGAAAACTATATATACCTCAGAACCCAAGACAAAAAAAATAATTGGCAGATGAGTTGAAAAAATTGGTAATAGCACTTAGCAATATGTCCGGTGTGACTGAAAGATTCTTCTCAAAGGTCAAGCAGTTTATTTTTCTGAAGTTATTTGATATTTTTTTTTTTCTAAAAATTTCCATCTACAGAGCATGAGGATGATATTCTTCTTTTTAGACCTAAGCTCCCCCTCTCACCTCCCCCCCCCCCCTTTTTTTTTTTTTTTTTTTTTTAACATTATTGTGCTCGAGGATCATCATCTTGAGAAAGTTGTTGATTGTTGGAATGATGTTTTGGCATATGAGATGGGAAGATATGACAAAGCCAGTGTCTGAAGTCTGAGGCAAGGAAGAGTGATCCTTACTGAAAGTTTGCTCTGGTGTAACTGAACTTCCCAAGATACTTTCAAAAGACAGAGAGGAACTGGAGAAGATGAACCCACATATTTCTTGAATCTTGGTTACAGAGTAACTCTCTAGGTACTATCCAAAACAATAACGTATATAGTATTCTAGATATTATAATTTCAATTCCAATGAGTCAGCATGACTCATACCTCTCTGTTATACAGAGAGAGCATTCAACAGTGTAATGCAAGTGCTACATTGGAACTTCTGCTCCAAGTGCCCAAAATCTAGGCTTTTTAAAGAGTACATGGAGAATTTGTATTATTCAGAGAGTTACTGGCTAAATAGTAGTGCAGGAAAAAAAAAAAAAAATAAAAGCTAGAGTCTAACCTCTTCTTTGTACCACAAACCGCATACTGAAAAGTAATGTTCCTCACAAAATAACCAAGAGGAATGCTCCACAGCTATGCCTGTATAATAGATGTCCTTGTTTTTCCCATGACTCTGTTACCCTTCACAATCCCATCTCCTCCCTGTTATCATTAATGATTGGGTTCAGACTTGCCTTGCTTTTCCTGGATTATTTTCAAGAAGTAATTTTGGTTTATATTATCCCTTCCTGACCTATTTCTCCTGCATTGTAAACTCTTCTGTATTTTTAATTAAACTTGCTTAAGGCTAATGATTTTTGGTTTTAAATATGAGCATGATGAGTCTGTGGTTTTCCTAGGCTGTGTCTGATTTATTCAAAAAACAAGACAGTGGAGTTTCAGGGGATTTTTTAATTTTTTTTATTTTTTTATTTTTTTGGTCTTGTTTTCAGAAGGCTACAAAACTGAGTCATTGTATGCACCTGAAATCCATATACAGATATCTGGCTTTCAGAAAAAACATTTCTGAAAGTCCCTGCCACAAATCATATTTTAATGAACTAACATAGACAAACAAACAAGCAGAAAAACCCCTGCAATCTTAACCACTTTACCTAAAGAAGCAAGTTTAAACAACACCAAAAAGTTTAGTTTACTTTTCTGTAAGTGTTATGAGGTTTTTGGTTCTGGAAGATGTCAGTGTACTTCAGAAAGATGTCAATGTGTGGGCTACCAATGCAGGCAGTCTTCTTGGGGGCTGCTATATTAGGTTTTCTTTCCTGGCTGAAGTGAAATATGTGATTAGAAGTTAGCTGGGGTTGGGAGAGGCAGAGTGGCAAAGAATTGAGGTGATGATAGTATCTATGATATTTATCCTTTTGCAAAACAGTAGTCTGAAATTCCTACTGAATTTGGGAGTTTGGAGCTGTTGCTTGTCCCAGATGCCTCTCTTGGTACTCTGTTGCTTCCAGCCTTGCCTTCTGGTGCTCAAAAGAACCAGAAAGGTTTTCCCTCACTTTTCTTGAGTTTTCTACTGAGTAAATGTCCCTGTGGCACAGACTTCTGGATATTCTTATCACTCTCAGTTGGACAGAAAAGGAGCAGTTGCAGAACAAATGCAATTGCTGTAGGAGTGACAAGTAAACAAAGTTTATGCAGCTGCTTTCAGCTATAAACTGTATTTCAGGAAAAGACGTAGAGGCTTAAACTTTACACTTGCATAGCTGTTAAAATATCCAGACTAACTCAGCAAAGAGGACCATTTGCAGAGGAGAATAAGACTTCACTGACATTGTCAGAGAGCAGAACCCACAAGCTGCCATATTTAGCTTAGCCTGTCATTTTCAGCTGCTTTTTCCTTTGGGCTTATGGGCTTTCCTTTGGGGTTCAGGATTGACACAAAAGTGGGAATATTAAATGTAAGTGCTGTCTGGTAATTGCAGTGAAGCAGTGTGTTCAAACAGCTCCATCTCCGGCTGCTGCCTTTACACCACTCAGCCTTTGACTGAGTTTTGCTGTACCCCTCTGGAGCCCTGTGAGCAGCAAAATTTTTTCTACAGTGTGAGAAGGAAATTTAAGCTGAAGCTAGCATATTGCTGGTGTGGTACACAGTTGAAAATCCAACTGTGCGAACTACTGGAGTCCTTTTTCCCCCATCCAATGGTTCTGTTTAAGCTTGTTGTCTATACACTCAAATACCCATCAGGCCACCAGGGGTGCTACAACCCTGTGTGCTGTGATGCTGGAAAGTAGGTAAATGTAGTAGCATACATGGATGTGTTAAATGTGCTACCACTGAACAGAAGCTCTTTGGCAAGCCAAGGACTATATTACTGAGCATCTTTGATTTCAGTATATGCATCAGTAGCTACAGGTACGGCAGTAGAGAGGACCTCCCCTAGGAAACTATGTGGACCTGAAGTCTACTAAAATGGTATATGTGGATATTACTTCAAGATATACCCAAAGTGGGGAAGTGTGACATGTCAAAAAATTTCCTCTAAACCTAGAAAAAAAGCTGTGTAAGGGACTTGCATCTCAGTCAACATACCCAATCCCACATGTATTAAGTCAATAAGTGTAAGAGCAATGGCCAAATTCAGATGTATGAAGTGGAAAAACTTTTAAGGTGTTTTATTGGGAAATAAATTCAAGGTGGTTTCTAGACTCAGCATACCTGCTTTGTCATTCAAAGTATCCTAATGCAATTCTTGGACAGCAGCTTGTGACAGATGTAATTAAAAAACATTTTGATGTAGGACAAGTGATGTCTCTGAAGTGCTGTGGAGATTAAATGAACCTTGTGTATGTATTTAAAGGACTGTTAGGCTTTTTCTGTATTGTTCTTAGGCTTGTAGGTCTAATAACATTTCTTGTTGTTTATTGATAGCTTGGATATACAGCAACACTTGCTTGTATTCATCTCAAATAAAAAGAAGAAATGGAAATATAAGATATTAAACTCACTATTAACATCATAAAACTCTCTCTTGAACACTGTCTCAAAGGCTTAGGAAGGGTTAGTTATATTTCAGCCTCCACACTACCTTTTGTTTAAAGAAAGATTCAAAAAACAACATTTTCAACATACACACACACACACAAAAACATAGTCTTTCCTTCGAACCAAGTAATTCACTAGACACTGAACTGGGACAACAGAAAAAGGAAACACGCACGCATAATTTAGGACAGAAGCAATTAGAAGCAATGACAATTAAGTTACACTGTATTATTTATATTTTATAATTTTCAGATTTGCAAAACAGTAAAATTTGGATTCTTTGTACCATCTTTATTATTTATTTTATAACAGTAGTATTTATTATTCAACAGTAATAAGAAAATAATAAGTAAGCGAATAGCTTACCACATGAATCTGAGCTTTTGCCACATTCATTATGCATGTCATGCACAGATAAAATAAATGCAGAGATAAAATACAGTGCAAAACATTAACAATTTGTATAACAACTTACACATTATTTAAACATAGCTTTTAAATTGCTGAGATTTGTATACAATTCACACTTAGTCATGCTCATTGAGAAAAAACAATAAAGGACCTGTGGATTTGTTTTACAGCAAAAAATATTTTACTTTTTTTTTTTTTTTCCTGATAGAAATATTTCAAAGCAATAGCAAATACATGTCAAGTTTGTAGATGTTCTCATTTCTGTTAAGCTGTCTAAGAGAAAGATTTTTCATTGAATCAGAGTTACTTGTCTAAAATAAAACATATTAAACTTTGTCATCTTTTAATTATATGAGGTTACGACATAACATATAGTGTTTAATTATATAAGGTTAGAACATTGTATTGTGTACAAGGATAAGGATAAGTCAAAGAAATAAGTAGAATCACTGATACAGTCCACTGAATAAAGTTTGGCAGCCCTGGCAAACCTGACACTCTGCCAGAGTAACACTCATTTGTCACAATAAAAGAAGGAAAAAATGTTGTTTTTAGTCTTCCTCTCATTGAGAATGATATTAAAACTACAATAACCCTAAGCAGAAGGAACCTAAAAATATAGAAACTCTGTGTAACCACTGTTAGGGCAACTGTGGAAAAAACTTTGTGTAAAGACTTACTGTACTTTCTAGAATTTGCCCAAAAGTATGTGGACTTCATGGAGCTGGCACAGAGAGTAAACACTTTATTTCCTTTTCCATTAAAAAAAAATAAAATGTTACAGGTTTCTTAGGGCTGTGCCCAGTCCCCAGGTAATTGTGAGTAAGGCTGCTACTCAGTATGTTACTTCCCAGACTGCAAAGGTGCACAATGTCTCTAGAGGTAGACATGCACACCTCTTAACTTCATGAGGCATTGCCCAGCCTAAAATTTATCATGGCCTCTCTGTATTTGATACTTTGGTGTACGTAGTCAATTCGTTGTGGAGGAAAAGCAAAAAGCCTTAAATATTTTCTGTTGGCTTGATTTGGGGTGACATGTCAAGTGAAAAACAAGAACAACAACAACAACAAAAAAAAAAAACTACATGTGTGACTACATTTATTTTTCATGATGATGGTATTATGCATGTATCAATACCATTCCTCTAAGAAAGAGGACTTAATTAATATCAGGGAATTCAATTAAACAAAGTGTGCTTACAAAGAGGAAAGATTTTCTATGAAGGTCTTATTTGAATTTTTGTCAGGACATGAACTCATAACTATAAAAGTGATTTTATTATTATTACTTTTTTTTAAAATAGTGTCTTGTTGTCTTACTCAGTGTTACACAAATGCTGGATATTTGATTTCATAGGTGCAAACACATGGGGAAAAATATTATGCCACTGTTCATTTTCAAAAAGTGTATTGTAACAATCAAATCTTTCCAGTATCCTGCTCAGCCAAAGAGGTGTGTTCTGTAAACAACATATGGATTTCCCCACTGTGATATCTTTATTTTGGCAAAAAGTACAGGTATCCTGAAACACCTAATAGCCCTTCAGCTGCAAGCTGGACTTTACTGCTAATAATCTAGGGTGCATATTCATTGTCCCTGGGTACAGGAATTAGATTGTGCTATATAGCAAATATTTACACAGAGATTCATTTGAAAGCCAGCTGTAAAACCACAAGGTTAAAACTTTCTATGCTTTACCTAATCTGTATCTGGAACACCTGGGGTGGGTAAGTGTACCTTTGACGTATCTTTGTAACCTCTGGGTTACAAAGGAGGGCTGGGAATGTGTCCAATTTCCAGCTCAAAATAGATTTGCTTAAATATTGCTCAAACTTCTCTTTGGTGACAAAGCCCTGAATCCTTGTTGTAATAGTAAGGAATAACAGTCCTGGTAGAGAGGTTTGTCATTGCCCTGGTCATGCCATGGTGAGTCCCCTTCTCCACAGCCCCATGTTCCCAGTCGTGATTCCTCTCTCCACAGTCATGCACCAGTTGTCCATTCACAAGCGTTCCTTTTACGCAAGAACCCGAGTGAGCTCTGCCTGACTTTTGCACTTGGTATGGGGACCAGAATATTTAAGTGCTGAGGAAACAGAAGAAAAAGTGAATCATGTTCTCACAGAGGATGATTTAGTTGGTCCACAGAGAGGGTCTACGACATCCGTCATACAGAGGATTTTACTAGGAATGCAGAATGGCCAGGAAATCACTTTTCATCTGTATTGTGAGGATAATCAGAACATGAGGAAAAAAATTAATAAATGCTCAGCTATGTACATAGTCTGAGATAGCAGAAAGAAAAAAAGCAAGTAGTTCCCGTTATGTTAATGTAATGATGCTGATGTTAAAGTCTAACTGTGTGGTTGAAACATTGTTAAATGCTGTTATTTTACTTCTGAGGAATATTGTAGTATAAGTGGAGTATAAGCATCTCTGTAATTTTGTTGTTGTTTATTTGTTTGTTTTTTTTTTTTTGTTTGTTTTAATATTATTATTATATTCCAGTTTACCAGAATTCCTCCAGCAATTCCTGCTGCCAGGCAGAACTCCTGGCACATGGTAAAATATTAAGGTATCAGTGAAAAATGTCATCCAGAAACAAAAAATTCTGGACTAAGTCTGAAAAAAAGAAAAGGAGAGTTTTAAAAGAAGCAGCAGAAGGAAGTAGATTGCTTTTACAACCTTCACCAATGGCATTAAGAACTGGATGTGGAAAAATGAGTGAAAGAGAATTTGGCATGAGACAGAATATTGAAGGACAGCAGAATGAAGAGTAAGGAAAAGGAAGTGCTAATATCAAGTGTTAATGGAAGATGATGCAGTTAAACAAAAAAAAATATGCATACCAATTCAGAATAGAAGATCAGGGGCAGTCAGTACAAACTAAAATGTTTTGTATTGCAGGGAGATGAAGGGAAAAAAGGAAGGAATTTGAATTAACTGAAATGTAATTAATTACATCTTAAAAGACATCAAAGACATAATAGCCTAATGGAACCACCAGAATTATAGCTGGAAAATCAACCCTGAGTAGTAGTGACCAGCAAATAGAGAAAGAAAGATTTTTGTGATGAGGTTACCCCATCTTGGAGAGAAAAAGCCTGCCACTAGAAGATATAACATCTATTCAAAACCAAACATATTCAAATTCATGAGGCTCTGATATCATCATTAAATCTTAAATCATCATTAAGAGATGCATTTAAATTGCTTCAGAAGAATAGAGAAAAGCTAGAACAGCAAGCAGGTGACAAACCTCCTGGCTCACGTGTTAATTCATGGGAATATAAACAAAAATAGACCTGTAGCAAAAGTACTTGATTTCAAAAGGGTCTAACTTGTTGTTGATTAATCTGAGAACTTCTAGAATGAAAATGTAAAAGGTGTCTGTAATTTATCTAAGTCAAAGACACTAAAAGTATCCAAAATATGTATCCCAAACAGCAGAAATACTTGCAAGTAAATGCTCCCAATGTAGGCAAGTGAAAGTCTACCTCAAGAAGTACCTTTGGCATTTTAAGCAAGTTAATTATAAACTATATGCAAAGGAGCAGCCTATATTAATTTGGGGAGAGGTTGATGCCAACATAGTTGTACAGAGCTTGGACCAGATCTGGTTGGAGAGACCAGACCTGGACCACAACTCCATGAGTAAGCGCACAGGAAAATAAACTTGCTTCGACCTACATTTGTCTGCTTACACATACCCTCAAATGCAAACAACTAATATTCTAATTATATAGCTCATTCTAATTTCTTACAAAATTGTGTTTGCCTGCTGTATTGGTGCTTGGTATAATCCTATAAAAAAACAGAATAGTACTCTGGTAGGAACTGCTGTTACTTCCCAAGCAATATTCTCCATTTTACATGAAGTTTTGTTTGCTATTCCAGTTTTGTTCCTGTTAATAATGCATTTTACTAACTAATCGTGCTATTCTGTTTGGAGTTTGTTTGGACTTCTTATGTAACTGCAGACTGTATTGTGGCAAACCTATTGATAAGAAATTATCCATCTCACTTGCATGGTGTGCACTTTTCAGAATATTACAAATTGTTTCTCTATCTTTTGTTTCTTTACCCTTATGTTGATAAACTAGCAGCTAAACAAAGATGTAGAAAGTAATCTAGTTTCTGTCTCAGTTTTAGAATAAGTGTGGTTGTGTAACAGTATATACAGAGAGGAATTGCACTGTGTCCCTTCCCTTCCCTTCCCTTCCCTTCCCTTCCCTTCCCTTCCCTTCCCTTCCCTTCCCTTCCCTTCCCTTCCCTTCCCTTCCCTTCCCTTCCCTTCCCTTCCCTTCCCTTCCCTTCCCTTCCCTTCCCTTCCCTTCCCTTCCCTTCCCTTCCCTTCCCTTCCCTTCCCTTCCCTTCCCTTCCCTTCCCTTCCCTTCCCTTCCCTTCCCTTCCCTTCCCTTCCCTTCCCTTCCCTTCCCTTCCCTTCCCTTCCCTTCCCTTCCCTTCCCTTCCCTTCCCTTCCCTTCCCTTCCCTTCCCTTCCCTTCCCTTCCCTTCCCTTCCCTTCCCTTCCCTTCCCTTCCCTTCCCTTCCCTTCCCTTCCCTTCCCTTCCCTTCCCTCCCCCTTCCCCTTCTTTCCCTTCACAATGAAAGATTTGATAATTTTTTTTTCCATGATAACTATTTCCAGTGGTTAAAAATGTATAGGTTTAGTGTAGAAAAGTCCTACAAGATCCCTACGAGTCATATGAGCAAGAATACTGCATTTATACAGCAGTGATGGGGTGCATCCCATTCAGGCAGAGCCCTGGACACAGTACCTTGAGTATCTGAGACTCAACTGGTGTTTGAAAATCCTACTACTAAAAGTCAAACTGAAATGGTCCTCGACATAACAAGTACATTTAGTCATGCACATTTTCCTCTGTGGCTGTCAATACTGGCTTACAGAACTACAGAAATGAGGTTGAAGATTTTGAAGACTATGCCCTTGTGTTTAGGTCTCTGTTGTTGACTCCAATGAAACAAGGTTTTGCATTTAAAATAACATTTTCTCACAACAACAAAACAGGGTCAAGATCAAAGTCTTGTACAGTCAGAGAGAATAGACTCTTGGAAAGTGTTTCTGATACCTCCAAATCAAGCATAGTTAGGAAAATAGTCTAAAACTGATATTCTTATATAAAAATGCAATATTTCTCAAAGCATTGATAGATCTTTATGTTATGTAAATATATGAAAGTCCAGAAGAAAGTGGGTCACCAGAAACTGATTTGCTATTCTCTCTTGTACTTCACTCACAGTTCTAGAACAGAATAGCATGTGCTCAATGAATACTGTTGTTTCCTTTTCCTTTTCCTTTTTCTTTTCCTTTTCCTTTCCTTCCTACAAATTAAGTTGTATCACGGGCAGTAGTATAGGAATATTTATTCCAAGGCAGCAGGTACATAATTACCAAATATTGCAAAATATGATTTTTTTTGTTATTAGTCCTTTTCCCTCTTGGAGAATTTATGTTGAGAACCCATCCAAGTCCTGCTTCTTCTCCAAATTAGCTCCTTTGAACAGGTGAAAGTAGTAAGCATAAGCATGCATATTGGCAAAGGACGGGGTACAGAGACTGTGTGCAGCTACTCTGTAATATTTATTGCATCTTATTTTAAATCTATTCTCAGCTTTGCCCAGCAGTCTGGCCTTACCAGTCATGCCCATTATATAAGTCCTAAACCCAGAATAAATTCTTGTTTGCCAATACCATAACATCAGAGCATCTAGCTTAAGAGAAAGGCTTGATTCTCGCTGTGAGAATGGTCTTCAATTAAGTTCTTGGTAAGAAAGCAAAATTCAGTTTGTGCTATAGATGTCAATATAATTTCAGTTTATTTCTTTTGGAAGGGAAAGTTACAGAGCCCCAGCCCTCAGGGACTGAGCAGCTCTGGTTGTCTGTGAGACAGAGGTCTGGAAGAGCTGAGAGTTAGCTGTCAGCTGAATTCTAATGATATTCCAAGTCAACAAACCCTAACTTCCATGTTTCCAAAGAAATGTGATGTGTTTGGAAATATACTCCCAACACTAATTATTTATTTGGCCAGAGTTTAGACTGTAACAGGTGTAGTTTCCATTTTACTTGTGGATAAAGATGTTGGTTTGTTAAGGCTTCTGCCATATTGACTTGTGGTTGACCAAAGTAGGATACTGGGTGTTATTAGGAGCATAGCTATTTCCAAGGTTTATGTAGAGATAAGTCTGCTTTTGCTGTATTTTCCATTCTCTTCTTATTGTGGGTTATGGCAGTGTTAAAGTATTTCTCAGGAAACCAATGTGCAGCTGGCCTGACAGTAGTAAAAAAAAAAAAAAACATATAGAGCTCTCAAACTCTCAGGGAAATACATGTACTGATACACTGAATAGAAGCATAGTGCTTACAATGAAGAGATTTATTATTTTTACTTTTTAAGAGAGAGAGGAGGAAAAAGTACTGAGTGTATTTCCTGATGAAAGAGAACTGTTATGAAAATAAGTTCCAACTTGAACATCTGCACAAAGATGTCTAATCTACCGACAAAGATACATACCAGTATTTTTGTCATGCAAGCAAAGTCCTGCAGTGATGAGCTTGTTTGGAAAAAGGTGTTCTAAACCCAATACATTTCATACACTCTGCTTAATTAAACATAACATAACTTTCCTTTCTGGTGTGGAGGCATGCTGGAGTTTAGACTCATAGCACTGAGGAGACCATGCATATCATCATATGGAATTGTTTTCGTCTTGAAGAACTCAGCATGTTGACATTGTTTTCTTGATATGGAGAAGTTTTTAATTTAACCATCAGTAGGAAGACAGTCTATTCCTGTCTTTCTCTCCAAGGACAATCTGAAAAAGCATCCAGGAGCAGAGGGAATTTTTCCTATTGACTGTGGACAGCCCAAGAACTGGGCACAGCCTGCAAGGCATGGCTGGGCACTGCTCTGCCAGACCTGCACTTTGCACAGCCTGGGTGTGGAGATGACTTTTTTCATAGGATGACTTTTGTGCTTGCTCCACTGCTGCAGTGTAGCCAATCCTGGAGGGTTGCTGCCTTCTTAGTCCTCCTAATGGACCACACGTTGTAAGCAGGAAAGCTATCGAAACCTCTTGAGATAGCTGGCAATTTTCTGATAAAATGTATTATTTTCAGAAGATAACAAGACATTTTAAATGATAGGTTTCCTGTTAAACCTTCTCTGAAATCTCTCAGTGTTAAGGTCAAAACTGCTGTACCTATTACCCTTAGGTAGACAGACCATGACTTACTGGATTAATCAGGCTGTGAGTGCTAAGGGACAAGGTAAAGCAATGCCTTGGCATAGTTCTCTGTATACTAGCTGAGGGCACTCATGGCTTTATTTCTGTTCAAAATAACTGTTGCCTGGCTATATTCATTCAATCTCTGTCACATATATGTAAATCTTCCAGAGAACTCCATTTCATTCTGCAGAAAAAAAAGACGGTGAAGGGGATGTGTTATGGAAATTCATGATGTTTGTTGGTAGTGGAGAATTCATCTACATCCACTTCCAAGTAAAGTAGGTGCTTACCCTACAGTAATGAAAGTCAGACTCTGGCATGTGACCCAGCAGCAGTCAGCATCTAACTTCTTAGAGGGATAAGTGGCATTCAGCCACCCAAGGTTGAGCAATAACAGGTCTGTTGTACCTTTAGACATCCAGGGCTATATGTGTGCTACAGTGACTGGCTCAATGGCATCTGCCTAAAGCCAGGAGGCACCCATTGAAACACATTCATGATGGGGATTGGGGATTGCAATTATTGTCCACAGAAGAGGAATTCCCAGTAAGTGTAGGTCATAATCTCTAACTGATTTAGTCATTTCTACAGGGCAGTCAGTCTCACCTCTCTGCTCACAAAATCATGAAGCAGATCCTCCTGGAAACTCTGCTAAGGCACATACAAAATAAGGAGGTGAATGGTGGCAGCCAACATGGCTTCACTGAGGACAGATCGTGCCTGACAGATCTGGTGGCTTTCTATGACAGGGCTACACCATTGGTGGGTAGGGGAAGAGAAACTGATGTCATCTGCCTGGACTCGCGCAAAGTATTTTTCATTGTCAAAAAGGATTTAACAGAAGGACCACTCAGTGGGTAAGGAATTGTCTGGATGGTCACACTCAAAGAGCCATTGTGGTCAATGTCCAAATGGAGATCAGTAACAAGTGGCGTTCCTCAGGGGTCAGTATTGGGAACGGCAGTGTTTAACTTCTTTGTTGGTGACATGGAGGGTGGGACCGAGTGCACCCTCAGCAAGTTTGCCAATGACACCAAACTGTGTGGTGCAGTTGACACACTGGAGGGAAGGGATGCCATGCATAGGGAGCTGAACAGGCTTGAGAGGTGGACCTTTGAAAATCTCATGTTCAACAAGGCCAAATGTGCAGTTCTGCACCTGGGCTGGGGTAATCCAGTCTGTGCTGGGTCTGTCTGGGATGGAGTTAACTTTCCCTGCAGCAGCCCATATTGTGCTGTGCTCTGCATTTGTAATTAGAACAACATTGGTATCGCACCAGTGTTGTGTCTATTGCTGAACAGTGCTGGCACATCATCAAGACTCTTTCCTGTGGTTGTTTTACTCAGGTGGGCAGACGAGTTCCATGACAACTTCTCTCTCACTCCCCCTCCTCAAAGGGAAAGGGGGAGAAAATACGATGCAAAGGGCTCAAGGGTTGAGATAAAGACAGGGAGATCACTCAACAATTATTGTCACAGGGAAAACAGACTCAGAGAAGGGAAACAGTAAAATTTATTGCCTATTGCTAACCAGCTAGAGAAGTAAGAAAAGGAAAAAAATCAAAAACACTTCCCCTCCATCTACTCTTTTCCACATCCTTCCCCCAGGCAGCACAGGAGAACGGGGAATGGAGGCTGTGGTCAGTCCCTGATGCTTCATCTCCACCACTCCTTCAGATAAATTGTGACTGCCCCATGCCTGGAAGTGTTTAAGGCCAGGCTGGATAGGGCTTTGAACAACTTGGTCTAGTAGATGTCCCTGTCTGTGGCAGTGGGCTTGGAATTAGATGATCTTTAAGATCCCTTCCAACCCAAACCATTCTATGATTCTATGAAAGAGCTTTAACCTTTTGTTGAAATAGCAGAAATTGCATGACCCTTGATTTTGGCTTTTTATGTCAGACAAGAGCATAGACTATGAACAAGTATAATATGAAGAAAGTTACCTTGTC